>NW_006408704.1:3174404-3174999 GCF_000296735.1 Chrysochloris asiatica
CTCTAGCCACCATCAAGTCCCACCTCTTTATTATTTTAATATTTTATTATAAAATCTTCTCTAATTATCTCAGGGTAACAATAAAACAATGCAAGGGAGTTGTAGAGGTCAAGTACCTGTAAATTAAGAGTACAAATACAGGTACAAGATTGAGTAAGATGCTAAGAGCAATAAATCTAGGTAAAAATTAAAACTATAAAGTCAGATTTTTTAAAATCAAGCTATAACCAAAGAAATATGACTTTGAATCTTAATCCAGTTACAGGTTTGATTAATATTTGTCTAATACAAAAAGCATACACTATTCAAGGTTAAAGTCAACAGTTAAAAGGTCAAAAATAAAAACCTTCTCTGTAGCCTATTTTTCTGTTGATTTTTCTGGTGGTACTGCTCAGCTGCTGAGGTGCATTTGAATTTCATTTCAAATATCTTTGTTCATGTGTTGCTAGAAGAAACAAATCCCCTAAAAACACGAGATACAAAGGAGTTCCTCTGTTTTCATATCTGATGTTGTCTTCTCAGAAACTTTTTATTTCTGTTAGAATGATCAGTCCTTTTTCTACAGCAGAAGAGGATTATATATATATATATATAT
>NW_006408704.1:3175489-3188061 GCF_000296735.1 Chrysochloris asiatica
TTGTGCAGCAGCTGGTAGACCCAAACTGCTGACCATGAGGTTAACATCCCAATATATAACCCACTATACCACCAGGGCTCCATCACCCATACTTCTTGCTAACATCAGTCAATGAGGGAAGTAGAAAGAGCCTGTTCTTTGGAACTAGTCCAGTTTTGGGGTTGAATTTTTGCTTTGCTACTCATTCCCATAAACAAGTTATTTAACCTCTGTAAAGGTCTGTAAAATAGATAATTAGTTTTGCAAAATAAGACAGTATCTTTGAAATTCCCTAGCATAATCAAAAAATTGTTTTAATATATAAGCTCCTCTCTTTTCTTTCTGCCTACTTTAATCCTCTTACTCATTAGTTCAAACCACAGAAGATATTCATTTAAAAAACTAACTAACTAAATAAAAACACCTTTATTATAAAAAAATTTAAAAGATAAAGAAAGCTACACCAAGGAACACCCATATAGCTACTATCCAGATTTAGAAAAAGGACTTTGCCAGTTATCTCAAAAACTCTTCCAGTGTATCAGCCTAGTCTCAATCTCCTCTGTGCCCACCCCCACAATAACCACTACCGTGACTTAGACAATGATCACTTATGTTTGCGCCCAAATACACTGCTTAATTTAGAGTTGCCTGTTAAAAACTTGTCTGGTGTGGTGCTGTAGGTTAATGTGCTAGACTGCAAAGTCATTTTGAACTGCAAGGTAGGCGGTTCAACCTCACCAGCCACTCTTTGGAAACCCTATACAGGAAACTCTATACAGGAAGCCCTATACAGGTCTGACCCTATGGGTCAGAACTGACTCAGTGGTACTTAACAACAACATATATTTTTAATCCATTAGTTTCCCCTTCATCCTTTTCCTTTCTTTGCAGATGATCTACTGAAGGACCTGAAATATTTGACTCATATAGAACTGCCTACAATGTGGTCCTCTGTGCTTACTACAAACTGAACGCTGGGTGCACAGGCTTGCTTTAATCAGGATATCCATAATGTCTGGTTGTTGGGCATCTTTTTGTTAACATCTGTTGATGTTCAATGGCTAGTGCATTAGTTCACTAAACACTGCAAAATTGTGATATTCTAATTTTTTTCATGCAAAACTGATTTTATTTCTATGTAACCAACTTCAAACAAACAAATCCACTGCCATCGAGTTGATTCCAAATCATAGTGACTGTCTTAGTTCTTCAGTGGTGCTATAGAATAAATACCACAAGTCATTGCTTTAACATCAGGGATCATCTCTCTCACAGTTTAGAAAGCTAGAAGTCCAAATTCAGAGAGCACTGGTTCTAAGGAAAGTCTCTCTTTGTTGGCTCTAGGGAATGGTCCATTTCTCCTTTCAGCATCTGCAGACCCAGCATTCCTTGAAGGTCTCCATATAACTTGGCATCAGTTTTCTCCTGGATCTACGTGCTTCACAGTGCAGGGACCCCCCAGTCCAAAGGATGAACTCCACTCCTGACTCTTCTTTCTTGGTGGTAGTGGGTCCTTCCTTCTCTGCTAGTTTCTCTCCTCTTATCTCTTTGTAGGATAAAAGTAGTTGCATGTCACACCCTTGGGAATCTCCCGTACATGAGATATGGGTCTTGGTGAGTCCTGGTATGGTGCTGTAGGATAAGTACTGGACTGCTAACCACAAGGTCAGCAATTCAAACCAACAGTGGCTCCTTAGAAACTCCATGTGGGATCACTGAGTCAGAACTGTCTTGAGACACTTAACAGAACAGACCCATCCTTAATCCTCATATCAGTTTATTACATCAGATCACATCATGAGGGATTATCACATAACTGCCAAATCACTGAGAATCACAGTCCAGCAAAGTTGACACATATTGGGGAGGGGAACACAATTCAGCCCATGACAGTGACCCTGTTTAGGATTTCTGAGGCTGTAAATCTTTCCAGAAGCAGACAGCCTCATGTTTCTCCCAAAGATGAGAGGCTAGTGAGTTTGAACCATCAACCTTGCTATCAGCCTAACCCACAGCACAAGGGCTCCTTTCGGTGTAACAGTAACCAATAAATAGAAAATGAAATTCAAAGAATAATATCATTCAATATAGCATTAAACAAACACCAAACACCCAAGGGTAAAGATGACAAAATATGTGAAAGGCTTCCACACTGAAAAACCACAACACACAGTTGAGAGATGTTAAAGAAAAATAAATGTGGAATTTGACCTATACTAATGGATGTGCTAGCTCAAAGTACCAACTGAGGGGGAAGGAGTCTTCATTCTCTCCCCTCTGGATGGGCATAGGGATGGGCAACTTAGACATTTGCTACCTAAAATGATGGGCACTCTAAAGATACAAGAAGTCCTGGTGTGGTGCTTTGGGTTAAAGAACCAGACTGCAAAACTGATTGAACTGCAAGGTCTGCGGTTCAAGCTCACCAGCTGCTCCTTGGAAACCCTATACATGGTCACTATGGGTCGGAACTGACTGGACAACACTTGACAACAACAACATACAGGCATGAAGTGACTGGCTTACAGGTTTTCAAGAGGGAGTTTAGTTTCAGAGTGTGCTGGGGAAGGTAGAATCCCCACTGAATAGTTTTCTTCTTGTCTAAACAGGTCTGGTAAAATAAGTTGGGGATAAGGTTCTTATGATTCAATAGAGAATAACTGTTATCATGACTAACTGTGACTGTCACAACTGTAAAGGTAGAAGTTTTGTAACAATAAGGGGGGAGTAGTTAATCTTACAGTACAGGAACAGAGGACCCTAAGACCATCAAGGGAGAAGAGCATGAGCGGAATGTGGGACCTTATCCAGAGAGACAGCGACACCAGAGATGGAGGCATAGATGAGGACATAGAGAGAGGATGCAGTTGAAGATTGTAGACTTAAGGACTCTAGACTCTAGACTGCGCTGGTGGCCAGGAGGCAGGCTTGCAGAATGTGCCCTTTGGTTGTTTAAATGATTATATATTTCTGAATGCTTTGGTGTGCATCCTGCCCCCCCAAAACAAACAAACAAACAAACAAACAAACAAAACAGAGGGACTAGAAGCAAATACTGTTGAACGATGATGCACAGAGGGGGTTGTAATCATTGCAATGAAACAGTGAGTGTAAAACCAATGTTCTCCCATGTAAACTACCATTCAATTGCAATAAAAACTAATTAATTAATTAATGTGAAGACACATAACACTCATGAATTAGAAGATTCATCATTGTGAAGATGTTCTAGCTCCCAAAATTCACCCTCAGAGGATGCATCACAAAATTTAAGCAGGTCTTTTCTGTGGGCATGGAAATCAGTTCTTTTTTATGTATTTCTTTTCCCCTTTGAGTTCATTCTCTTCATTTTCTAACTTCATGAAATGAACATTTAGTGCATTCATCCCAAAGCTTTCTTATCTAGTATGTCAAAAAGTATTGCTACAAAATCAAGAAATCTTTATTAAACAAAAATATCAAAATGTGAAGCTATTCTTTCTCAGTGTATGTTCCATCTAGGTCTATACACTACAGACAGCAGTGTTTCCATTTCCCTAACACTTCTCTGAAGAATTCTGAGCTCTCTGATTTACACCTCGTCAAAATTATAGTTTTGGCATCCTTGAGGGACTTAAATCATGCTCTTCTTAAATGTTCTTTGAGTTTGGGGTGGAGGGAGCATGAGTATCAAGGGGCAAGATCAGGGCTATAGGATGAATGGGAAAAGGTTTCCCAATGAAATTCTTGTAGGACAGCCCTTGTTACATCACAGAGTGAGCATTGTCCTGATGGAAACCAAAACTTCATTGGTGCGATTTTCCTGGCCTTTTTCCCCCCACCAATGCAATTTTCAATTTTCCTAAAACTCCTTCTTAATTAACTCTGTGCCCATCCTATGTCCTCAAGAAAATCTATCAAGATGACTTCTTAGAAATCCCAACAAGACAGCTAACCTTTCTGCCTTGAATTTAACTGGCCCAGTAGACCTCCTCGGAGCTACTGTTTTGATTGAATGTTGGCACTTTAGGATCATCACTGGACTGTAAAATAGAAGGTTTGTGGTTCAAACCCACCAGCTGCTCCTCAGAAACCTACTCAGGGTCGTTATAAGTAAGAACTTAACAACAATAACAAAGGTGTATTACTGAGAATTTATAATTTTGTAGTAACTTCTAAGTTCATTATGCTGCACTCTAAGATTATTGTTAATGATGTTCATTTAAAAAAACTTTGTTGCTGTATTATCTGTGACTTAATCACAATTAATTTTTTAATCTTTCATGTAATTAAAATTTTAGACTGAAAAAAAAAACAAACCCAACTACATGTCTAATAGGGCAAGGCATTAAGCTTTTTAACTTTGTTGCTCAAATCTTCTATATTGTTGGCTTTTTTTAAAAATCTTTCTGACATTCTCAATAATAATACAGGGTGCTAGGAGACAGACAAAATAATTTTCTAAATTTTAAAGAAAAATTATTTTCAACCTAGAATTTTATATTCTGTCAAACTATCAACCAAATATATGGGTTAAAAAAAAAAAGGCATATTTTTAACATACAATTTGCCAGAAAATTCATCTCTTAGATATCCTTTCTTGGAAAACCTGGCAGGCATGTTCCAACAGAACAAAGGAAAAATCAAACAATGGCTATTCCTCAGGAGAAAGCAAAAAAAAAAAAAAAAAAAAAATTCCTTGGAAGGGAATTTCACTGGTGGATTTATTTGCCACTGTTAGTTGTTGGTTGTATCAGGCAATTCTTTGGTACCACAACAGATTATTTTGGCTTTCTTCATTTTGCCTTCACAGTCACCCTAGTCATTTCATGTGGGCTCATACAGTTCTATCACCTGAGTCTAACCACCTACACACTCTGAGTCTCAAATCCTTCTTACTACTTCCAGATTCAAATGAGGTGCCACACTGCAAATCATAGGGCCTTGATTCCTCCAGAAAGCACATACATGTGCTGATACAACCAGGAAGAGTAGGGAGGGGAGTTATTCCCAAGGGCTCAAACTCTAACTAATGGGATGCAGACACTAAATTACAGTGGGTAGCTTTAACAGTTTCAGTACACCTCGTAGGGAAATGTCCCCAGTGGGTGAGCAGGTGTACTTACCAAATGATCAAGTGTATTTCATGATGCTTGTTGTGAATAGCAACCAGTGTGGTAATGTGACATCTTGCATTTGCTGCTCATCTTTCCCGTTCTACTTCCCTCTACCCTCATTCTTGTTGCCCTGTACTTGCATTTTCTAACAACGTATTAGCATTTAATCCTAGCCTTAAGATCCTTAATGTTTCCTATGGAACATGGACCAAGTCACAGGTGTAGGGTGGATTCTGATGAAATAATATGAAAAGTTTTCATTCTATTCACATAGAAACATGAGAAAACTACTAACTGTAAAGGGGGAAAGGTGTAAAGGTAAATACAATTGTAATGGAGTAGTGTAGTGTTATCCCTTGTCTATCGTTAGGGAGAATGAGAATCAGCATCAATCCAAAGCTGAACCTATGAGGCGGAGGTCAGACATGTCTCCTCTCTCCAGACTTTTTACCAATTCTGACACAAGTCGTCCTTCCCATGGCACTCTGTACTCTGATGAGTTAAATAATTCGGTGCAGATACCACACAGAATTCACAGACCATCCTCACTAGCCACTCCTTGGAAACCCTATACAGGGTCGCTATGGGTCAGAACTGACTTGACGGCCCTTAGCAACAACAACATGAGATCAGGATTAACTTGAAAGTAACAGGTATAATCTAGGACACAGGTCTTCAATTAGGACAGCTTCTCATCTGCTGTCAACAAGCCCCCACATGAGCCTGGCCTGAGCCCCTGCTTATCAGGCCTCCTCTGCCCCTGCTTGGACAAGTGTTAAAGTTTTGTGGTTCTACCAATAAGTGCCCATAGGCACCCCACTCCACCAGCAAGTCTCCTATCAAAAGGCCCTCACTCTCTCGCTCTAGGACAGTTTGGCAAGTCCAGTTAGCATCACCAACAAGGGCCCAAGGCACCTCACTCAACGAGCAAGACTTCTGCCCAAAGGTGATCCACTTTCTTGCTCTGTGTGTAAGCAAGTCCACTGCAGTTGCCTAACTCCATGGGTCATGAATCCCACCACATTTGTCTCATGCTAGTCTCCTGGTTCTGCTGCTACCACTCCAGTGTTACAGCTCCCTCTGTCTCCTGGGTCTACGAGGTTCTCAGGACAGTGACCCCAGGTCCAAAGGATGTACTTGCTCCAGCCTCTTCTTTTTGATGATAGTCAGGTATCCACAAACCTCTGTGGGATGAATGATTATATAGTGAAGTGGCTCAGTCCTATTGGGTAGATTGTAACACCCCATTTCCATAACTGACCTATCCCTTCTCAGGACTAAAGAGCCAATCCCCTTGTAAATAGCTCCATTTATTTGCATAATAACTGACACTTTCTGCTGGCAGGGGCTGAATTCTTCCCTGGGTAAAAGTAACAAGCTTCTCCAAAGCATTATGGCAACTGAAACAACTCCACAGGGCCCAGGGAAAACATCTCCCAAGCTGTTTTTTTTTTTTCACACAACAAAGGCAAAAGGCCACATACAGAAACCAATTTCACAAAACAGTGAATCACCTAGCTCTGCAGAAAGCAATATTTACATAGTCATAATAATGTAAAGGAAGGATCTCTGGTAGCGTAGTGGTTACGAATCGGGCTGCGAACCTTAAGGTCAGCGGTTCGAAACTACCAGCTGCTCCGCGGGAGAAAGATGAGGCTTTCTACTCCCGTAAAGATTTACACCCTCAGAAACCCTGTACAGGGTCGCTATGGGTCGGAACCGACTCGACGGCACTTAACAACAACAACAATAATGTAAAGGAGTCCCTGAGTGGTGCAAAACAGGCACACTCAACAGTTAATTGAAAAGTCAGCAGTTTGAATACACCCAAAGGCACCCAAAAGAAAGACACCACAAACTAAACATGAGGTCTCTGTTGCTCAACAATAGTTGGTTTGGTTTTAATTAAGTAAATAACTGATCACAGATATAAGTCTAAGCTATAGAATACATGTATTTGATGGATGGATTTGAACAGAGGACTCTTGTGGGCATGGTCCATCTTCAGGAATTCATGAAATTTTTAGGACCTGACAAAAAGATTGTTGATTTACATACAGGGAGGGATATGTAACCTGGCTGTTCTAAGACTAGGAAATTTAAATAAGAATACAGCCATTAAGACAATGGACAAGCCATTTTGGCTCCTCTGCAGGGAGGGAAAATGAGATATGCCATAGTATATGTATGTGGGAAATTGGAACTGGAGACAAGAATAAAAACCATTTGTGGCAGGCCATGTGGCGCATCTGCCTGTGTCTACCCGGTTGGGCGCCTGATTTTGCAAAATCGAATAAAGAAAACCTCACTCTCGTTAAAATGAGTACAGACTGGATTACTTGAGCATTTGTCAGTATAGACAACGTTTCTCACAAAGGGGATTGTGAGAGGTAAGTTCACATCTGCCAGGTAATGAGAATTAAAAAATCATCCTATTCCTAGCTCTAATCTATGACCCTGGAGAAGTTGTTTCATTTGCCTTCATTTAGTTTAATTTTCATTTGTCAAATGGGAATAAAGCTGATGACAGGGGCTGGCTTCTCCCACATCTGTTGCAGGAAGCTTGTTGTTAAAAGCAAAAGGAACAATGTGTGTTGATGTACACAGAAAGCCATCCTCTAGGAGAGGTGTGGATACCAGCAGCAATTTCAAAGTAATATTTTGGGTCCGAGGGCAAGAAGTGGGAGAACTGGAAAAGAGAAGGTGAGTTGTGCTACTACTTGGGTCCAAATTCCCTAATTTACCACTGGATAGGGCAAAGCTAAGAATGTTTTAAATGGTATAATTCTGAAGCATTAAACTGGTTTTGTCTGATTTGGTTTTCCCCAGAGGAGGAAGACAAGACCAGGCCTGTTTCCTATGGGTAATCTTCATTACAAAAGCCTCTAATTTGTTTTCCTGACTCTATTCTCTCCTGCCATCAATCCACCTAACTAGTTTAGCATTCCTGACTCACTCTTTATCATGAAATGCTCAGATCAGAAGCCCACAATGTCTCCAGATCTCTCAGTTCAAGTTCTGCTGCCTTTCCATAAACCTGTATTAATTTCTCTGGTTCTCTCAGATTTATATTTTTCTTGCCCTCTTTTCAACAGTAAACTTCATTTTCTTTTTCTTGAACAACTAACAATTAACTTTTTTTTTTTTTTAATGCCGTTGAGTTGGTTCCAACTCATAATGACCCTGTATAGGTTTCTAAGGCTTTAAATCCTTGCAGTAGCAGAAGCACTTGATGAAATTCTAGCCAGTTTTGCAAATCTTGATTCCTACAGGTGGTAGATACTTTTAAAAAGGAAATGAAGAAAGAAATTGAACAGAAGTTACTTATTTAGCCTCTTTGAATTTCTAGTTTCTCTTCTGTAAAATGTAAATAATACCTTACAGAGATGCTTTGAAATTTGAAAAGATGATGTAACATACCAGCTCTGCACACAATACCATCAGCTCATATGTCAACAATAAAGAAAAATACTGCCCACCGAGAGCTATCAAGAGAACCTAAAGAAAATAGCACTGTCATCTTAAATTCCTCCTCAGACAGAACGTTATAATTTTTGCTAAAAATATTGTTCAGGATTTACTTATTATTTATTTCTGCAATTGTTTCTCTTAATCTCACAATCTGAGCAGCCTTTATTGAAAGGGGAAAAACATGCGTCAGGCACTGGAAAGAGGGTCAAAGAGCTGAGTTCCTGTCCAGACTTTTCCTAATGACTTGCCATGTTCCCACTAACAAGACACTTAGCCTTTTGCTGTTCTTCAGGTCTCTGTTTCCTCTATGTTCAAAATTAATAAATTGACAAAGTGATCCCAAAGATCTTCCCAAATCTGCACATCTGTGAAATTATCTCAAACTTTACTCACCACTGTTAAGGAATCCATGCTAAGAAAAGGGGTGAAGCAAAACAAAATTCAAAGATCTGCTCTGAGCAGCTCTAACATTCTAAAATTCTTGTCCAGATTATAATCACTGACAGCCAAAGAACTGCTGAGATTGGTTTATGTGGCTTAATTCCAGCTCCCGTTTGGAGCTCTCCAGGGTCCTGATTTAGTCTCTGGCTGATTTCAGGCCCTCATGTCCCGCTGTGGCACTGTAGGACACAAGCACTGGGCTACTAACTTCAATGTCAGCACTTTGAATCCACCAGCCAACAAACCCACAAGAGAAAGATTAGACTTTCTGCTCCCTTAAAGACTTACAGCCTCGAAACTGACTCAAAAGCACACCACCACCACCACTCTTCCAGAAAAGGAAGAGTTGGGTTAGGTGTTGGGCTGCTAATTGCAAGGTCAATGGCTCAAACCCACCAACTACTCTGTGAGGAAAAGATGAGGCTGTTTGCTCCTGTTAAGATTTACAGGCCTGGAAACCCTATGCTTTGTCAGAGTCAACTGGATGTCAGTGGGTTTTGGTTTTGGTTTTTACTCTTCCAGAGGTAAACATCTTTGTAAATATATCAACTACCCAGGCAGAGGTGTGGTCCAAAAATAATGCATTGCCTCACAGATTATGGAGTCCTGGTGTGGCACTGTAGGATAAACACTCTAATGCAAAGTTGGTTTGAACCTGAATGTTGGAGGTTCAAACTCACCAGCCACTCCTTGGAAATTTGCTATGGCTTGGAACCAACTTGACGGCACTTAACAACAACAACAAAGCGGATATGTGACTGAAAAAAAGAGAAGAATGTCATAGTAGAAAGTATCTCAGGACTGGAAAAGAAAATTAGTTCTATCGCATGGTGCTCATTCAACATGTACCAACCACATTTCCTATACATCCTTCAAGCCATCTATAGAACTCTGGTACAAGACTAGGACACAGGTCTCTTAGTCTTCAGTCTATGGTTCTTTCCACAACTCCTGTCTACTTCTCTTTTGTGCCCCAACATTAAATTTCCCAGTTATGTTAAACCAGTAAGAACTCAGACTGTCTTACTTAACACACATACACAATACCTGGCACACCACAAGCATTCAAACAATGTTTGTTGAATGAATGACCAAAATAAGGGCCATGAACACACATGAACCTCAAGTGCCTCCAATTTTACAGTGTCTCGCCTGTGTTTTCACAAAGTCCTGGCAATCCTATCTTGAATGGAATTCAAAAGAATGACATTCAGGACTTTGGCATGAATTTGCACATGATTGCAAAATTCAGAAACAAGCTGATAAAATGGGCAAAAGTCAGCAATACCGTGATGATTTCTGCAATTCCTGTACAGTGATTATGAGCAGGGTCTACAGCTAGACAAACTTGAATTTGAACCCAGTTAGCTAAAAGACTTGGGTAAATTGTTTGTTCTACCTTGCTGTTGTTGTTGTTTAGTGCCACTGAGTTGGTTCCAACCCATAGTGACCTGTATAGGGTTTCCAAGGAGCAGTTGGTGAGCTTAAACCACCAATCTTGCTGTTCAAACCAACTATGCATTCCAGTGCACTAGCCCACAGTGCCACACCAGGACTCTTAGGCCTCATTTAATATATGTTTAAAATGGGAAGAATACAGTGTACACTCTCATAAGATGAAATGAGATTGGAAATATAGTCAAACGAGTTCTAAAGCTCATTCATCATGCACCAACCACATTTCTTATATATCCCCAAGCCATCTACAGAACTCTGGTACAAGAATAAGACACAGGCCTCCTAGTCTCCAATCTATGGAATAAATGAGATCATATATTACAGCACTTACTCAGAAGACACTCCTTAGATTATCTTAGTCATCATGCCCTTAGCTCAATGTCTGGCACACATAAAGTGCTCAACAGATGTTATCTATCATACATACTAAGGAGCCCTGGTTATGCTGTAGGATAAGCACTGGTTGGCTAAACACAAGGTCAGTGGTTCAAATCCACCAGAGGCTCCTCTGGAGAAAGATGAATCTTTCTGCTCCCATAAAGACTTTCAGTCTCAGAAACCCCACAAAAGGTCATATGAATCTGAATCAACTTGATGGCAGAGAGGTTTTTTTGTTTTACTTTGTTTTTATTGTACTGGTTGATGAAGAACAGAAGACTACAGCCTTCAGTATGAATTGCACCTCAATGTAAAGAAGGTAAGAATCCTCATCATGAAAAATGGAGAAAAGATTGAGTTGTCAATGATTTCATTTTGCTTGGATCCACAATCAATGCTCATGGAAGCAGCAAGAAATCAAACAATGTATTGTGTCAGATAAATCTGCTGCCAAAGACCTCCTAAAGTGTTCAAGAGCAAAGATGTCAGTTTCAGGACTAAGGTGCTCCTGACACCAGTAATAGTATTTTCAGTTGCTTCATATGCATGTGAAAACTGGACAATGAGTAAGGAAGACCATAGAATTATGGTGTTGGCAAAGAATATTGAATATACTATAGACTACCAGAAGAATCATTAACCTCATATGCAAGCGAAAGCTGGACAGTGATTAAGGAAGACCATAGAAGAATTGATGCTTTTGAGTCATGGTGTTGGAGGAGAAAATTGTAAGTGCCATGGGCTGCCAAAAGAACCAACAGATCCATTTTAGAAGAAGTGCAGCCAGAGTGCTCCTTGGAGGCCAAGATGGCCAAACTTCGTCTCCCATACTTCGGACATATTGTCAGAAGGGACCAGTCACTGGAGAAGGATATCATATTTGGTAAGGTGGAAAGTCAGAGAAAAAAAGGAAGACCTCCAACGAGATGGATTGGCCAAGTGGCAGCATCAATGGACTCAAGTGTGGCAACAGTAGTGAGGTTGGCCCAGGATCGGGCAGTGTTTCATTCTGCTATGCATAAAGTCACTATGGGTTGGTACTGACTCAATGGCACCTAACAACAACAACAACCAGAAGAATGAACAAACCTGTTTTGAGAGAAGATTGCTCCTTAGAAGTGAAGCTGGCTAGACTTCTCTCTCACACCTTGAGCATGCTGTCCTGGAGAAGGACAATATGCTTGGCAAAGTGTGGGGGTTAGTGAAAAAGAGGAAGCGGCCAAAGAGATGGACTGACACGATAGCAACAACAATGAGTAAAAACTAAGAATTGTGAGGACGGTGCAGGACCAGGCAATTTCATTCTGTTGTACATACGGGTCGCTATGAGTCGAAATAAACTCAATGGCACCTAATTACAGCAAGGACACCACCATTATCATTATCATAATATTATAGTAAATCACTGACTTCTATGTTTAAAATATAAAGATTTTATATAAACAAACAGCTTAAATAATGAAACAATTTTGTAGTTAAAAAAATTCTGAAATCTCTCACTGTATCACTTTGGGACAAGCAAAAGATTGTGAAACATAGCGCCACTTGAAAAATATACAGAGACACTGAACTGTCACTTAAAAATGGTTAAAATTTTATAACACATACACACACATATATATATATGATATTGTGGTTGTTAAGTGCTATTGAGTTAGCTTCGACGCATTGTGACTTTGTATAGGGTTTCCAAGGAGTGGTTGGTGACCTTGAACCACCAACCTTGTGGTTCAAACTGATCTTGTG
>NW_006408704.1:3188746-3202449 GCF_000296735.1 Chrysochloris asiatica
ACCCATAGCGATCCTTATAGGGTTTCTGAGGAGCAGCTGGTGAGCTTGAACCACCAACCCTGCAGTTCAAACAGCTTTGCAGTCTGGCACATTAACCCACAGCACCACACCAGGACTCATATATGGTGGTGGTGGTGGTTGTTATGTGCCGTGGAGTTGGTTCCGACTCATAGCAACCCTGTACAGGGTTTCCGAGGCTGTAATCTTTACAGATGCAGAAAGCCTCATCTTTCTCCTGCGGAACAGCTGGTAGTTTCGAATTGCTGACCTTGTAGTTCACAGCCCAATTCATAACCACTACGCTACCAGGGCTCCTTAGGACTCATATATATATGATAGATAAATAGATAGATAGATAGATAGATAGATAGATAGACAGAGATCTATAGCTATAGATCAATAGATCAGTTGATAGATATGGAGAGATATCTATATCTATAGATATAAGTATAGATGGTGAGAGAGAGAGAAACTTAAAAAAGTTTGTGAAAACCTTCCCATTATCTTCTAATTCCATTTTTCCACAGATGTTTTGATGCCCTCTCATACAACTATATATGTGTATATGTATACATGTTAGCATAATTTATAAAATAATTCCAAACAAGATACACAAATGCTAAATCTTTCACTTGGGGTTCCCAGAAAATAATGCTCAATCCAGTTTTGACAAAAATAGGCATTTTGTATTAAAGTCAGAAGCAAGAGATCAGACTATATAAAATATGCAACATGTATAGAGTCTAACAATGAGGTAACAAAGAAACCAAAGTACTTTCACACCCAGAGTTACTTGTTAATTTATTGAATCACCTTAAATCTGAACAGCTAAACCTGGGGCGGGGGAACACCAACATTAATAGCTCTCTTCAAATTAAAAAGAACATGTGCATACTGTCTCCTTAATATCTGCAACAACCGGATGAGAAACGCACCAGAACTTTTCATCCTGTTTTACAAATAAAGTCAATCTGTGTTTTAAGGAGCTCTCCATATGAGTCTGAAACACCATAAAGTCTGAGAACCAGTGTCCAGTTCACCACTTCTCTACTCAGTTTCGATTCTATCACTCAGTATTTCAACAACCTAAATTCCTCTCCCTTCCATCATTACCACCTCCTAAGACCTCTAAAACACTCACTGAGCTCAGTTACTCACCTTCTTCAGATGTGCCAGCACATCTCCTCAGGGCCCTCAAGTATTTGTCTGGTCAAAAGACAAAGATTACTTAAAATCGTATTCAAATTTCCTTCATAGAGTCCTTTCCACCTTCCTCCTTCTCAATAATGGCCTAGCCTCCTACTTAACAGAGAAAATAGAAGTCACTAGATGGCTACTTCTTTGACTTCCTACCATTCAATACAAAGCCATAGTCTCTTCCTTCCCTTATGTTAATGTAAGAAGTCAGGCGACCCTTTTCTTATCTAGGACCCAAACCTCCATCTCACATCCTCCTACTTTTAAAGGAAACTCATATTAGTATTCTTATCTGTATCTTTTACCTTTTCTTAAATTAATTATGGCACATAACTGGCACTTTAGCATATACGACACAATACCACATTGTCAGGAAAAAGATTAAGGTAGTTCTTTTTTAATTGGTGTGTAACAGTTGTAGAGTGTACATATGGGCTCCTAAAGTTCAAACCCATATCCCCAACTGCCTTCTGCACACCCTCTCCTTGGATGTCTCATAGGCACTTCTGAAACAGCATTTATCATCTCCCTAAAACCTTCCGCTCCTGCAGTGTTCATCTCAGCACACAATGCCAGCATCCACTCAACTGCTCAGTCAGAAACCTAGTTGACATACTTTGATACCTCCTCCCTCTAGTTCCCATCTAATCAAGTCCTGACAACCCTATTAAATATCCCTTACATCATTTCACCTTTCTTCAGCTCCACTGCCCTGACACTAACTTTGTCCAAGACACTGTCATCTTTCACTTGGGCCCCTACACACACAACCCTTTCAATGGCTTCCCTGCACCCATTTCTCCCCTCCCCTAATCCAGTTTCTACCAGATCACAGCCAGAGCAGTATTTTCAAAAGGAGCATTTAATCATGGCTCTCTTCTAGCAAAACTCTTATAAAGCTTCCTAGGTCCTTAAAGTGCAAAATCCTTGGGTCTCTGAATGATCTTGTCCCTGTTTACTCTGACCTTATTGCACACGGCCCTCTCCCTCTACATTCCAGTTACACAAGAACTTCGTTCTTCAAACTAACTGAGCTCTTTCCCTTTTAGGAACTTCAGCTATGGTGTTATTTCTCCTGGAATATTCTTATTTCTTTGACCAACTCTTAATTCATCCTTCAGTTTTCCATTTAAATGTAATATCCCTCAGTGAACTATTTCCCAAACCACCCCCACCCCCCAGATTTGGGCAAGCAACTTTAACTTCTTTCTCTTCACTTTTGTTTGTTTACAGGAATTTGTTGTTACAGGAATTTGTCCAACTACTCTAGTGTGCCAGTTGCTTTGCTAGATACAGAAAATACAGCGATGAATAATATTGATAGTCTCTTTCCTGATTAAGCATATATCTTAGAAAAATGTAACTACTAAACAAATACTTATATTATTACAATTGTAATAAATACAGAAGTCCAGTGTGCTTTGAGAGGCAATGATTGGCTGGTAAATGGGAGGAAGAGGGAGTTCAATCCAGAACTTCTAACTCTAAATCCCATTATATTATGCTGTGTATTCAAGCTTCATTCTTAATTCTAAATATAACAGATTTAAACTTTTTTCATCTTAACAGGTCCAACAGATTCAGAATCTACATATTCTCTCCTATGCTTCTGGGAGGCAGTGCTGAGCTCCCCACCATTGAAGGGCATTACAGCGCATAACAAAAACAGCAACAACACTCTTAACTCCACAAGGAGCCCTGGTAGCATAGTGGGTTAGGAGCTGGGCTGCTGGGCTGCTAAATGCAAGGTCAGCAGTTTGGATCTACCAGATGCTCCTTATAAGGTGTTCTGCTCCCTTGTACAGCCTCGAAAACCCTATACAGGGCCACTGTGAGTGGGAACTGACATGACAGCACATAACCACCACCACCACCACGCTTAACTACACAGGAACCCAAATCAGCTCACCATGAGCACTGTTCTTGAAGATTCTGGTGGATAGGGATTGTGGGGTGAATGACATAGGAACCAATAACCATAGTACAGTGCAAGAACACAGAAGCTGACGAGATTAATTTTGTTTGGGTAATAAAACAATTTACCCTCTAAAGTGCAGAGCATTACTCGGATGATGGTTACTGCTGGTGGTAAAGGTGGAAGCTGTCTCTCTAAGCAGTAGAATCCCCCAAAGAGAACAAATCATTTATTCAACCAAAAAACAGTACAGCCATTTTTTTTTAATTTAATGTAGAAAAAAAAAAAGGAAATACATTTCTCTTCACTCATTCATTTTAACCAACTTTACATTTTACCCAAGGGGGAAAAAAACCCTCTACTTATAGCAATGGGCACATTCATTTATGTATTTTACTTTATTCATTGTTGCTAAGAACTACAGAGTCAGTCCCAACTCATAGTGATCCTATAATAGGATTTCTGAGGAGCAGCTGGTGGATTTGAACTGTCCACCTTCTGGTTAGCAGTGCACTGTTGATCCTACAATGCCACACCAGAACTCCTTTAATTTACAGACACTCACTCCTTGACTGCATAAGAAAAGAACCTTAAGATAAAGGTCTGTCCATTCTCATGTATTAAAACCACATCTCAGTCATTAAGCTGCTGTTGTCGTTGTTGTTAAACGCAGTTGAGTCAGGTCTGACCTACAGCTACCTTGTATAGGGTTTCCTAGGAGTGACTGGTGAGATCGAACCACCGACTTGCTGTTCAAACCAACTTTGCAGTCCAACACATTAACCCACAGTGCCACACCAGGACTCCATTAAACAGAGGCTGAAGTTAAATACAAACACACACACATTTAAATATTAAATATAGTAAACCCAAAACTAAACCAAATCCAATGTCGTGGAGTTGATTTCAACTCACCAAGACCCTATAGGTCAGAGCAGAACTACCCCAGAGGGTCTCCAAAGCTGTAAATCTTTTTGGAAAAAGACTGCCTTATCTTTCTCCTGTGGAGCTGCTGCTGGTGGGTTCCAACTACCGACATTTGTACAGCAGTCAAGCGCTTAACCACTGGGATACCAGGGCTCCTTTGAAAAGTATCTCTGTAGGATAAGCACTGGACTGTTAACCACAAGGACGGCGATTCAAACCCATAGCTGCTCCATGGAAACGGCACTTAACGTATGACAAACCACTTTTAAACCTTCACTATAGCTCGGATGTTGACACATCATAAATAAGGCCCTCTGGTGGTGGTAGAGTAGAACAACACTGCATTGGGAAGGACCATTGCCCACTGCTAGAATTACTAGAAGCCCCGTTGTTTTGTGCCGTGGATTCAGTTCCAACTCATAGCGACTCTGTATAGGGTTTCTGAGGAGTGCCTGGTGAGCTTGAACCGCCAAACTTACAGTTCTGACCGACCTTACAATCCAACGCATTAACCCGCAGCACCATACCAAGATAAGGCACCTCTGGACTACAGGCATATAATCAGGTTTTTAATGACTACAGCTCTGTCACTTAAAGCCTACATGTCCTTGGGTACACTTCTTAAACTTCTATTCCTTGATTTCCGCATTCATAAAATGGGAGTGATAACTACCTATCACATAGGGTCATTGTGAAGATTAAATAAAATATGCAGAGATTAGCACAGTGCATAGCGGACTCGACAGATCTTTGCTATAGTTTTCTTGTTATTATCTATTTCAGCTCAAAAATTCTATGCATTCTATAAACCCCATGTCAAAACTACAAAATATAGCAATCCTGTATTACAGGTATTGTTTGTATCCCCCAATCACAGGAATGTACTATATATAGCTCATAAGTTAATAGTCCAAAAGGGATGTCAACTACTCGTCTAGAAATGTAGCGTTGCCCCACACTTCTATAATACTAGACAAGTGTGACTCAAGAGCAAAGAATGCCTATTTTGAAGAGAATTGAAAAATAAGAATCTACCACCTGTCAATTTATTGTAATGTGGTAGCTTACATGTTGCTACAATGCTGGAAGTTATACTACTGATATTTCAAATATCAGGAGGGTCACCCATGGTGGACAGGGTTCAGTGGAGCTTCCAGAATAAAACAGATGAGGAAGAAAAACATGGTGCTCTACTTCTGAAGATAAGCCAATGAAAACCCTGTGGGTCACGACAGAACTTCATCTGACTCCCTGGCATTGGACACCTCATCAGGAGGCCTGGTTGCTGGAAAAGGACATCCTGTTTGGTGAAGGAGAGGGCCAGCAGGGACAAGGGAGACCATCAGTGAGAGGGACTGGGTCAATAGTCAGCTCTGGACTTGAGCATCCTGGTGTTTGTGAGGATGACGCAGGACAGAGCAGTATCCCATCCTGTTGTACATAAGGGTGGCAGCTAGCGACAATGTTCCATCGAATGTCTTCACCCATTTCCAAACATCTCATGCCCATTCCCATTGCTCTTGCCTTGAAAAGTAAGGAATATCCTTGTTCCGAGTTATTTTGACCACAGGGCAAAACAATTTTAGACAGTTGCTAAGTTTTCAGTCATATTTCTCGAACTCCTTACTTTTCCTCATGACATTATTTAGTGATTTATGGAGTGGGAAAGAGTAAAAGAAATACAGTATCTTACTGTGAGTCTGAATAAGTGTGAGCACCACAGAAGAATATAGTACCTTTGCTCAAGCTGTTTCATGTATGCCTTTCCTCAGCTGACTTTACCTATCTTTAAGGCTCATGTTATATTTTTTTCTATTGGTATCTTTGTTTTAATTTTACCATTTGACTCCATGAGTTAAGCAAGACACCTATTACCATTCTAAGAGAGGAAACTAAGCCTCAGAGAGGCTAAAAGATTGGGCCACGTTCACAGAGCCAGTAAATTACAGCTTTATAAATGACAGATTAATAAATCTACTGAAACATCAGTGATCACAGTAGCCACATCTAACTACAGGGAAACACACTGGCAACTTGAGAATACCTGCAGGCCACCAATCTGCATTATTGTGATGAAAAAAATACCCCATTTATTTCAACTAGGTATTAAGATAGAAGTAAATCCGCCACCTAAAGTGGCTTCTTGGCCAGTCCACTCCTTTAAAGATGAGGAAGTGAAAGCTCAGAAACACTTGTCTAAAGTCACTTTTTCAGTTAGGACTCTGCCACTAAACTAGGGCAAAAATAATTGATTATTCATGTATTTGAAAATCCCAGGGTTTGAGTTCAGTAGAGTTTAGGAGTCAAATAACCTTAGCATTCTCTGTTTTAGATTGAATTTTGGAGTACGTCCTAGACTGGTCCTTCCTTGTTGGTCCGATGTTTCTTGGCATTGTTTGATTTGTTGTGGGACCTGCCCATGACATCAGAAGGGCCCACTCCAGCATGAATTTATCAACACAACAAACGATGAACTGCTTCCATACTCACAAGAGCTAGAACCTCATATCATTTGGGAATGGGCACAATTCAATTTATGATGAAGAATAGCCAGGTTTGGAAGTAGACTCTGTCCAAAGGCTAAGACATGAACTCTGGGGATGACATTGTTCCCTAGATAAAAATCTGGATGCTTGTTGTTGTTAGGTGTCATCAAGTCAGCTCCAACTCAGAGATGCTGTATAGGGTTTCTGAGAGGAGTCCAGTGCTGATCCGACAGCGTACTGGTACTAAAAAGAGCAGAAATGGATATTGAAGGCATAAACAATGAAACTATAACCATACAACTAATTGGAATCAAATGTAGGACCCGAACTTGCATTAGGTTCCTATCACAGTGTTATTCTTATCATACTATGTAACTCTCCTGAAGGAAGAAACTATAAAACAGGAACTCAAAAAAAAAATTATCTGAAGCTTAAAATGTTTATGCTGTGCTTCTTAAAAGTTATTTTCATAAAAAGACTCTTCACTAAGCTCTTCAGGTAATAACCCTGCTGTATATGGAATGTCAACATCATTTGTCAAGATGCTCCAGGTCTAATGATCACTTCCCATCCAGCCGGGTCACATCAGCCATGTCAAACAGAGGCTAACCTATAATGTTGAATCTTAAGAGAATCTAAAGGGCCCCAACTCCAGAACTCTACCACATTACCTGCCTAAAATTTTTACCACTTCTTCTGGTGGAGGATCAGCACTGGACTGGGAAACACAAGGCCAGCAGTTCAAACCTACCAGCTGCTCCTCAGAAACCCTATACAGGGTCGCTATGAGTCAGAGCCAACTCAATGACACATAACAATAACATTAGATTTAGAAGATCTATTGGGCTTCCATTTTGACTAGGAATGTACAGACATCCCAGGACAGAAATCACCTTTAATTTACTCATTTAAGCAAATTTAATGAATATGACACAGAGCTAAACATTCTGAATACTTAAGAACTACGCAATAAGGAAGCCTTCTATCTGAAGAGTTTGCAGCTTGACTGGGGACATGTAACGTGCTTATAGGGCAGTGTGATAGGTCTCTTTATAAAGTACAACAATCACTTCAAATTATGTGATAAGAGCGCAGAGAACAAGGCGAGAGCAAGTATGCAGTATACCAGGAGGTGTGAGGATATCACCAAGAAAGAAGACAGGACAAAACAAAGCAAGAGGAATCTCGCTTTCCAAGGGTTTACACTGGGACCTGGAAGGCAGGGGAGAGAGTGACAAGGAAAAAATGGATTCTTGTAGGTAATATGGAAGATACAAAAATGAATCTTCAAGAGGTCTAGGATATACTAGGGCAAAAAAAAAAAATCAAACAGAAGAATACAGAATGGGAAAATATTCAGAGGTGAGCTTTGTCTTTTATCTCTTTGAGCCTTGCTTTTCTAATCTGTACAATTAGATACGTCACATAAAGTTGCTGTGAGACTGAGTACCTGGGACATGCCTGGACCTTTAGGATCAGCAGTTCTTTCTTTTTGTATCAGCTTCCTATAGCTTCTGTAACAAGTTGCCACAAAGGTGGAGGTTTGAAACAAGGAGATGTAGTCTCTCACAATTCTGGGGGTTATGCATCTGAAACCAAGGTGCTGACAGGGATATTACCTGTCCACAGGCTCCAGGAGACCATCCGTTCCTTGCGCCGCCTCCAGTGACTGATGGCTGCTGGTAATCATGGGTGTTCCTTGGCTTGCAGCTGTGAAACTCTAATCGGTGTTAGTCTTCTCACTGCCTTCTCCCCTCTGGGTGTGTCGCTCTGAGTCCTCTTACAAGGACACTCATCATTGAAGTTTGGGCCCACTGTAAACCCAGGGTGATTCATCTCATGATCTCAATTACATCTTTAAAAACTTTTTTTCCAAATAAGGTCAGGTGGACCTGAATTTGGAAGGATAATACTCAACCCATGACACCGATGAGTTGATTTATATCTAAAACACTCACCAGGTCTTATAATTGTCTATTTGACTGAGAAATAGCTTTTCATTAAATTCCCTTCATGTTTCCATGTTCGTGAGCAGCAATATCTACAAAGACCTCACAGAAAACTAAGCTTTTAACAGAACCTGAGGCAAGTTGGCATTTTCAGCAGACCCCGACTGGAGTCCCAGTCCTGTCATGACCAATTACCAACTGTGAGACAAACTATTTCAAACTCTTTGAAATCCAATTCTTTCATCTTAATATGGAAACACCACATAATCTGAAAGAAGATTAAATACAATAAATGTGAAAACATTCTGTGAAGTGTAAAATTGTATACAAACACTTGGTTGTTATTCCCTATAAAACTATAGGTTGTTATTACCTATAAAACTATAAAAATTGTATACAAACACTTGGTTGTTATTACCTATAAAACTTTCAAAGCTTGATCATTTAGCAGAGTGAACTGATGTGCCAGGCACCATTGTGAACGTGAAGGGGCAATAAGAAGAGGAAAATATGCTCCATTACTTCAAAAGACTCTCAGTCTAACATTAATACATAAACAAAAATTAGGAAACAGTTGATGTCTGAATTATTTTTAAATTCCTATATATATTCAGTAGAACCAAGAACACAGTGATCATACTAGCTTCAGAGGGTATAAATTGAGCTAAACCTTAAAGTAGTGGCAAGATTAAGTTAAAGAAGTGAAGGATGTAAATCGAAATAAATACCATGTCTTGGGGGACATTGAGAAGACCAGCCTGACAGAGCAGATGGTGAATGTTGGGGAGGAAGATACGACATAAGGCTACATATAACAGATCTCAAAGCTAGACAGTATGCCTATGCTTGGTGCAGAGCAGTACTGGAGATGCTGAATGGAGAATGTCACGATGGAACAGGGTTTCAGGGAAACAGCCTGGCAGCATTTACAACTTAGATTGGCAGAAGAGAGACTAAGGCCCTAATCCAGAACGTGCTCGTCTTCACTGGTTGCTAAATCGTGACTAGCAGTAACATAGGTAACTTCTTATGTAGAATTTCTAAGACTTTATCAGAGTTGTTTCCTGTGCTGAGCTCACTAAACCAATCGCTGGACCATACACCTACTGCCCAGGTCAATTCCAACTCATAGCAGCCCTGTAAGCCAGAGTAGAACTGCCCCATAGGATTTCCAAAGCTGTAAACTTGAGGGAAGTAGACACAGCATCATCTTCTTCCCTCGAAGCCACTGAGTGTGCTAACCAAGGCACCACTGGGGATCCTTGCCACTAGAAGTCTCCATTTCACATTTTTCATAATCTCAGGGCAGGGGAAAAAGAAAGCTTCAGCCCAATGTGAAAATCTCCTGTAACACAACATGGACTAGGGGAGTCATCCAGCCTCTGATTAAACACTTTAGCCTAAGCAGTGGCCCTTTCACCAGAACCACTGCCCTTGTAAATAACAGAGATCAAAAGCCAATGAGTTCTGGGCAGCTATTCCTCTGGGAAGACTAGAGTTAGCCACTGCCAGAGTGGAGGGAGGGATGGCATTTATTCTGCAGCTTTATCGAGATGCCGGCCAGACCCAGTCGTAGCTGGCTGCAGGGAGGCAGGTCTGAGTCAGCTTGTCAGGCAATGAAATGCTCACTCCATCTGCTCTGAGGGAGTTGTCTGCCAAGGCTGATGCCCGGACCCATGAGATCCCACTCCCACACACACACCCCTCTCTCCTTTGAAAAGCAGAAACAAAATCTGTTTCAAAGCTTCATCTATTCTCCTCTTCCCAAGTCCCAGATGGAAGAAGTTGCCTCTCACTTATAGGTTAGAGAAGAAAATGGAGAAGCACACATTCCCCTAACAACTCCAAATGGTCAAGATGACGATCAGATGACCTACATTAGACAAAGGCTGTCTGTTTTTTCCATCACTAACTAGCATATTAGTACTGCTGAGACTCGATCCCTGTCCTTTGTCCCTCCACCTTTCTTTTATCCCCTCCCTCTTTTTTAAGGAACTATTGGATATATTGAAGATGTGATCTATGTGAGTTATAACACCTAGTAAAAACATGAACACTCACAGGCCCTCCACTGACATTAAGAGATAGAGCTTGTCAATATCAGGGAAGCTCTCCATCAAGCCCCCCTCCATACTCTCACTTCATCAGAGGTAACTACTATGTTGCATGATTGTATCTACCATTAGTCTCTCTTATTCTGGGGTGGCACTGTGGGTAAATGCACTAGACTGCAAGGTTGGTTGGTTTGAACTGCAAGGTCGGAGGTTCAAGCTCCTTGAAAAGCCTATACAGGGTCGCTATGAGTCAAAATTCACTCACAGGCACTTAACAACAACAATAAATTCATCAAAACTAGACCTCCCACCTCCTATTTTCCTACTCCAAAGTATACTTTCATCTGCCTTTTCTATCCACAACTCCACACTTGCTAGCCCATCCCCCATCAAATTTCAAGTCTCTCTGGGAAGCTGAATCCCCATAACATTTGATGATTTAGGAGATTTGTGCCCATGTTTGAGGAGGAAAGACTCCATGGGTGTTTAACAGTTGGGTGGTCATGATTAGGCAACTTGAGGCATATTTTACACCTAATCGCACTAAGTATACAAGGGGACATCAACGAGTTAGTGGAGAAATAGAATGAAGACACGTGGAATTTTTTCTGCAAACTTTCTGAATACTCCTTGAACTATCAGTATTCCAGGATCTCACAATACCAATGCCTACCTAACCAATGTGGGCCATTGCTAGAGGCCCACACCTCAGTAAGCAGTTTGCTTGTCACCCACACTAGACCATTAAATACTTAAAGTCAAGAAACAAGCTTTCTGAGGCTTAAAGTAGGCTTGGGTTAAGGAGTTTAGAATTGATCCTACCTCATCTCAAAAAAGGGTGTCAGTACAACTAAGAAAGCGTGAATTTCTTCCTGGCCTAACTTCCTGGCCTCTACTCTGTGATGCTACTCTTAGCAGGTTGAGCTCTGTCACCACATTCCTCCAGCTAGTTTTAACAGGAGTAACGCATAACACACCTTCCAGCACTCACTCTGTCTCACTGCTTCTCCCTTCCACATCAGTCCTTACAGAAGAGAGGGCGAGTACTGAGCAACCACCTTTGCATTTTCATCTGTGAAATGGGGATACACCACCTAGTGCACACTGGAGGCTGAGAAGGTCTCCACCGAGCACCAAGGTACATGATCAAATAACACAACACATGCAGCCCTTTAGCGTGGGGTTAACACATGGCAGCTGGTGAAGTAATAAGAAACACTTTCCTGTTCTCTCTGAATAATGTTAACGTATCTACTAAACACACTGCAAAATGCCCAAGTTAGAAACAAAATGATAGAAAACAAGATCTAACAACGTATTAAAAGGATGATACAACATGATTATATACCAAATAAGACTTATCCAGGAATGCAAGGTTGGTCCAACCTACAAATAACAGTCAATGTCGTACGCCATTCTAGTAGAATAAAGACCAAATACACATGACCATCTGCATACCTAGAGGAAAAAATACTTGTGAAAATGTAATATCCTTTCTTTATAAAAACACCCTCAACCTAGGAGTCAAAGACGATGTCCTCAACTTGATAAAAGGAATCAGCAAAATCGCGCACCAAAACCATACTAGAGTCCTGGTGTTGCACAGTAGGATCACCAAGGTTGGTGGTTCTGCTCCTCAGAAACCCTGTAGAGGGTCACTATGAGTCGGAACTGACTCAACGGCATCTAACAACAACAAACAACAACAACAAAAAAAAACCCCATAGTAATGAGGAAAAACTGAAAGCTTTCCCCAAAGGTCAGGTTAAAGAAAAAGATGCCTGCTTATGTCATTTCTATTCAACATTGTTCTGGAGATTCTTGCCGGGACAATTAGGCAAGAAAAGGAAATAAAAAGAATCCAGACTGGAAAGCAAGAATTAAACGATCATTTTTTGCAGACTGCAATATCTTGAATATAAAAATACTAAGAGACAGCACTTCTGGTTTGGGCAGCAGCAGACAGCCAGGTAGGAAAGACTCTGTGGGATGAATTGAAAACTCACAGAAGCTGTATTCACAGAACAACACCAGAGCTCTGGATCTACCATCAGGTCAAGGACGTCAGTTCCCTCATTTGCAAGTGAAAAAAATCAAGATATAAAGGAAAATACTGCGAGTTAGGAATCTCTGGACACGGGACTCTCTCTGCAGCCACCCCATCAGGGCAGAGTTCAAAGGGCAGGGCTACAGCCAGATCAGCACAGGGAACCCATGCTAAAAGCGGTGCAGAGACATTTGCAAAAAGAGGTGCTAGAGATTCTACACATTTTTTCCTTCTCTTCCCTGTCACGCCTTCTTTGCCCAGCCCGGATGCCTTCAGATGGGTGGGTGTACACACACACACACATACACACACTCCAAAAAAAGTCCAGCACGGACCCCACAGTTTTCTCACCATACAGAGAGAAGGAGCTTGGTGACTACTTATGACATCAGCCTCGGGGTCACAGCCCTAGAATTGACTTGTGCTGGACCCTTGGTGGCTGTGTGCTGTGGAGTCAGTTCCGGTTCCTGGAGACCCTGTACGGTGTTTCTGAGGCTGTGGGTTTTTGTGAGAGTGGAGCGCCATGCCTTTCTCCCGTGGTTTTGAGCTGCTGACCTTGTAGTTCACAGCCTGATTTGTGGCGGCTGTGCTACTGGACCCTTACCCAGGCCTATATAGCAAGAAAAAAGCAGGCATGTCAGGCCTGACAGACAGACAAACAAACCATAGAACAATCGGTAAAACCCCAATATTAAAGGATGGAACTACCTCGAGAACTACGCTATGCACACGCAGACACCTAACTGACATTCAGAGACAAAAACAATGGACAATCCTTCTCCCATTAACTCCTCAATATCTATCTGCACACCTCCATGGTGGTGACTAGAGGAGGGGCCTGAGCAAGCAGACACCCCCACCCACTGCTGGAGGCTTCTACCATGCATACACACTGCCTGTGGACACTCGGCCACATTTTTTTTTTTTAATGTTTTATTGTGAATTATATGATAGTTTATATGGGAGAACCTTAGTTTTACATTCATTCCATCTTATATCATCTCATTGCCATGGTTCCAATCCCCTCCATGCATCACCAACCACTCAAAGGGTATATCCCAGAAACCCGCCCCCTACACTTCCCCCTCCTCCCCCCAGTTTTCAGCCCACAGTCCCTTTCCCTCTCTG
>NW_006408704.1:3205654-3212275 GCF_000296735.1 Chrysochloris asiatica
GACTGGGATGCTCCTGCATTGCTGGTGGGATTGCAAAATGGTCCAGCCTCTCTGGAAAGCAATATGGCGCTTCCTCAGAAGGTTGGAAATAGAAAGACCTTATGATCCAGCAATCCCTCTACTTGGTATTTACCCACAAGAAATACGAGCCATAACATGAGTAGATATATGTACAACAGTGTTCACAGCAGCACTATTTACAATAGTAAAAAGATGGAGACAACCTAAATGCCCATCAATTGAAGAATGTATAAACAAACTTTGGTACATACACACAATGGAATACTATGCCTCCCTGAAGAACAACAAAGAAGCTGCAAGCCACTGCATAACATGGATGAAGCTTGAGGACATTATGCTGAATGAAAGTAGTCATTCACAAAAGGAGAAATACTGCACAGGACCATTTGGGGGCGGGGGGCGGGATTATATATATATTTGCTGATCACCAGGATGTATGGGACGAGAGGAGGGGAGGGAGGGACAGAAAGATAGAGCACATGGTAAGGAATAGACACAGGTTATATTGGGTGCCAGGGGGCAATACACAAGAAAGGGGAGGGGAATGGAAGAACAAGGCTGATGGGAGAATAGTTAGGCAGGTTCTCATGGGCTAAGTGGGACAGAGGTAAATGATGATGTATGCACAACCTTGGAACAACAGGGCTCCAGGATACAAGGATTGAGGCACGGTTTGAAGGGGTAAAAGAAGGGAATAGTCTTAAGATGCTTGGCTGTCTTTTGAATCTTGGTTTCCCTTGCCTACCATTGTAAAAGAGACACACTTGAGGTGGGGAGAAAGGAATAGCCAGAATCATCACTACAGAAAGCTTGTAAGTCTGTCTTCAGCCTATAACTGATTGGAATACCTTAAAGGGGGCTAGAAGTTGCCCAGTGAAAGAGGCTTCCTGTGGAGCCTTTACACTGCACAAGACCATAGGTGGAACCCAGAACCCCATCCAGAACCGACTGACGTAGAAAATTTCCAGTGGAAAGGACAAGTAGACCAGCCTTGAGTGGCTAGAAGAACAGAAGATACTTCATGAAAGAAAGACAGGCAGGAAAAATTCGAACAGTAATCGTAGTCTGATTGATTACTACAAGAACAAATAAGCTGTTTACCTGTGAGCCATCGAGGCAAGTGGTAGGGACCCCTCAGAGCAAACCCCCTTCTATAAGACTCAAGGGGAATACATGAGCAGGCATGTGGTCTGGATGGTGACCACGTTGGTAACTGATAAGGGAAGAGGGGGTAAAAACAGCAATGAAGTTGCAAGCTAAGCCCGACCACATTCAATAGACCCCCATGAACCCAGGTGAAGATCTGGATAGCCAGCAGTATGGCAAGACCCTGGGACTCCTGGGCCCAGAGGCAGTGACATGGCCACAGAGAACTAGAATGGAGAGTAAAGCATCCAGCTGATACGAAGTGAGGGGAGAGGCACAAGAACACCCATACTTGCAGATAGTACCCACTTGACCTGGCTTCTATGGCTAGATGATCAGAACTTGACTAGAAGAAGAAAGAAGGGGTGGGGGAGAGTAACCTGCTACAATTTGATGAACTTTACCTATACTTATGGATGTACTAGCTCAAAAAGGGAACAAATCTTTACAGCAAGGATCATTCCCACCCCTTCGGTACACAGGGTTGACAGGGATGGGCAACATAGACATTGGATACCCAAAATGGGGGGACCTATTAAGGCAAGAAGTTACTGGCTTACAAGCTTTCAAGAAGGAGCCTAGTAGAATCACCACTGAATGATTTCCAATCCATTGGAACCGGGCTGGCAAAAGGAAATGGGGATAAGGCTCATGAGGTACAATAGTGAATAATTGCCATCAGGTATAACTGTGAGGCTAGGAAATATAGAGGTGGATGTTTGTTGACAAAAGGAGAGTGATAGATTTTGCAGCCCAGAGCGGAGGTCCCTGGGACTATCAAGTGAGAAGAACGAAAGTGGGACCCTACCCAGAGAGGCAATGATGCCAGGGATGGAGACAGAGAAGATGATGTGGACAGATGGAGTGGCTGGGGACACTGGACTCAGGGTGGGAGAAGGGCTGTGTGCTGGCGGCTTGGGGAGGGGCGGGCCTGTGTGGTGTACCCTTTGGGGTTATATAATGATGCATGGAGGGGACTGTAATCATTGCAATGAAACAAAATACAATAGGATGAGTGTAAAGCTCATGTTCTCCCATGTAAACCTTACAATAAAAACTTAAAAAACAAACAAAAACTAAGAGGTCCATACTCCCCACCAAAAAAGGAGTTCAGTAAGTTTGTAGGATACAAGGTCAATATATAAATATTAGTTATATTTCTACACACTAGCAGTGAATAATCTGAGAATACAACTAAAAGAACAGCTCATCTATAATAGCATCAAAAGAACTAAATTCTTGAGAACCAACGTTTTTAAAAGAAGTATAATACTTGTACAATGACAACTACAAGCATATTTTAACAAAGACCAAAGAAGTTAAATACATCTGTGTCCACAGATTGGAAGACTTAATATTGAAGATTCTACACATTTAGGGGGAGGGGGAGTTGGTAAAATTTGACAAGCTGATTTTAAAATTATATGGCAACTTTAGGGACTCAGAACAGCCAAAACAATCCTTAAAAAGAAAAAAGTTGTAAGACTAACACTCTGCAATTTCAATATTTACTGTGACAAGTGGTTCCGGTACATGGCTCTAGTACAAAGATATATGTGTGTGTGTGTGTTGTTGTTGTTGTGAAGTGTTGTTGAGTCATTTCCAACTCAAAGTGACTTTATATAGGGTTCCCAAGGAGTGGCTGCTGACCTGTAGTTCACAGTCCATTGCTGATCCTACAGCCCCACACGAAGGTCCATATATCTATTTAAATAAGTTGTTGTTAAGTGCCATCAAGTTGGTTCCAACTCATAGTGGCCATGTATAGGGTTTCCAAGGAGCAACTGGTGGTTCAAACTGCCACTAGAGTCCTGGTATGGTGCTGTATGATAAGCACTGGATTACAAGGTTGGTTTGTACCACAAGGCCAGCAGTTCAAACTTGCCAGCTGCTTCTTGGGAACTCTATACAGGGTGCTATGAGTCAGAACCGACTCCACGGTACTCAACAACAATATGTATCAGTGGATTAGAATTAAGAATCGAGAATTACACCCATGTATGTGTGGTCAAAGGATTTCTGGCAAGGTGCCAAGACACTTCAGTGAGAGAAAGAAGAGTCTTTGCAACAAACGGTAACGGGAAAACTGGACATCCATATGCTAACAAATTACACTGGACACTAACTTCACATCAGTTACAAAAATGAATGCAAAATACATCAAAGATCTAAACGCAAGACCTAAATCATAAAAACTCTTAGAAGAAAACATAGGTGTAAATCCTTGTGACCTTGGATTAGACAATGGTTTCTTATATATACACCTATGCAACCAAAGAAAAAATAAATAAACTTGACATCATGAAAATGAAAAAAATCCCTGTGCATCAGAGAACACTAATAAGAAGGTGACAAAAGAGACTTGCTATACGGTCCCTCTACAATAAGGATTGTTATTGTTGTTAAGTGCCTTCGAGTTGGTTCTAACTCATAGCAACCCTGTATAGGGTTGCCAAGGAGCAGTTGGTGAGTTTGAACCTCCGACCCTGAGCCTCAAACCAACCTTGTGGCCCAGTGCTATATCCCACAGTGCCAACACAACAAAGATCTGAGAGATCAAATCAAACAGACTCAGATGAAAATTCTGGAACTCTAAACTTTAAAGGAGTGTTTAGAGAAGTGGATGGAGTGCTTGCTGAGGAGAAGCTGAGTGGGAAGGGCAAAAGAGGGCGACTGACTGGTAAATGGCTGGCCAGATGCCGCATGACCATCGTGAAGTCTTGTGAGCAACTTTGGCAACAGAAGGAGGCCTGGAAGAGCAGATTCACACAGGTGACAGGAGAGAGGCAATTCCTTCTTTTCCCCATGCTCCCCTGATGACCAGACGTGTGGGCAGCTCCCACCCTCATCCACCTCCAGAAAAGACTCTGCTCTCTAGGAGTTCAGAGGCCCATGACTGGGAGTCATGCAAGTGTGAGGTGGGGCCTGCCTGGGCCACTTTGGTATCTGGACTCACATGGGCTTGACTCCAGATATACAGAACCCACAGAACCACCTCAGGACTAGTCACCCTGGCCCCAACTACTTCTGAATTGAGTACCGTGAACATAGATAACACCAAGATCTATAGGAACTCCATCTAGGGCAAGGAATTCCATGGACACATCCCTCCTGCACCCACTTTGTGAGCTCCTTGACTAGTAGGAGCCCCCAGAGTTTTCTCCTCTCCAGATACATCAGCTGCCCTGAGTTTTTTGTTTGGTTTTGGTTTGGTTTCTCACTTGCATTGTTTCTGTTTGTTTTTTTCTTTCTTCTTCTTCTTGAGTTTTATCTTTGTCTCTGCTTTTGTTTTTTCCTGCTTTTCTTCTGTTTATCATTTCCCTTCTTCATTTTTTCCCTTCTGCTTTCTTTACTTTTCTTCTTCCCTCCCCCTGGTTTTCCTAAATGGCTTTGCTTTTAGTTCTCCTTTTATTTTCTCTCTTATTTTTCTCTTCTATAGCTACATTTTCCTGTACCTCTTTTCAATTTCTAGTTATTATATTCTATAATTCTGGCTGCTGACTGTTTTCACTTTTCCTCCTTTATTATTTTCTCTTTTCATTGTAGGTTGTTGGTTTATTCTGTTTTGTTTTCTTATGTGTGTGTGGGGGAGATGGGGTCTCTTTCCCACATAACAGGTGACAGCAACCGCACCCATACATCCCAGTCACAACTGTACTGTCTGCAGTTTCACCCACTAGGCAAGAGCCAGTACCAGCGCCTGGACCACCTGACCAATGATAGACAGTAGCCAGCAGCCAGCAGCCAGCAGCCAGCATGAATGGAGAACAGTGCACACACTTCTATTCTCTAACTATACCTACAGGAGAAAGTTGATAAGAGACTAAAACCACATCAACATACAATCACCAATTAAATACAAATATGACAACCCCACAATGCCCTGAGACAATAGACAATTTTAGCTGTCACAGAGAAACAAGAGCAGGTGCTCAAACAACAGACCAAGACCCAGGTCCAGAAAGCATTTCTGAGGAAGAAAAGGTAATGAAATAACTGAAAAAGAATTCAAAAGAATGATATTTAGGTACCTTCAAAGGATTTACAGAAGATTAATGTAAACAAGGAGAATACAGAAAATACTTTAGAAGAATTAAGAAAAACACTAAAAGAACAAAGAGACAAAATAAATGGAAACTTCGAAACCGCAATAGGAATTCTAAAAGACTAAAACTGATGATCTGTTCTGTAAACCTTCATTCAATTCACAATAAAAGTTTTGAGTTTTTTAAAAATGTAAAACGATAACTTACAGAATGGGAAAATAATCGCAAATAATCTATCTGTAAGGGAGCTATGGTGGTGCTGCTCAATAAGCACTGGACTCCTAACTACAAGGTTGGCAGTTCAAACCCACCAGTCATTCTGCATTAATAAAATGAGGCTTTCTGCTCCCATAAAGATCTACAGACTCAGAAACCCTACAAAGGGTCGCTATGACTTAGAGTTGGTGATGGCAATGGGTGTACGATATCTGATATTAGAATAATATATCACTAATTCTTACAGCTAGACAACAACAACAAAAATCTTACATGGGCATATGTATAAACTGTTGAATGGAAAACTAATTTGCTCTGTAAACTTTTACTCAAACCACAATTAAAAAAAAAAAAAAACGGGCAAGGGATCTGACTAGAAATTTCTCCAAAGAAGATATGTAAGTGGTCATTGAGCATATGCAAAAGATGCTCAGTGTCACTAATCATTAGGGACTAAAAGCAAAGCTACAATGAGCTGTCACGTTACATTCACTTGCTGTTGCTAAGTTCCTCCAAGTTGGTCCTGACTCATCTCGACTCTGTATAAGATTTCTGAGAAGTATCTGGTGGGTCTGAACCACCAACCTTGTAGTTAGCAGTCCAGTGCTTATTCTATAGTGCCACATCAGTACACTAGAATGGCTATAATAAAAAAGACAGCAAATAACAAAGGTTGGCAAGTATGTGGAGAAAGTGGAATTCTCGTACATTGCTGGTGGGAATGTAAAAGGGTATAGCCACTTTAGAAAATAGTTCGGTAGTTCCTTAGAAAGTTAAACAGAGATTTATCACATGATCTATCAATTCCACACCTATCTAATACAGCCAAGAGAAATTAAAACATGTCCACACAGTGTTAAAGCCTCTCACTGTGGTATTTCTGTTACAACAGCACGAGATAACTAAGTGTCCATACACCGGCGTATTATTCAGCCATAAAAAGAAATGACGTTAAAAAAATGTAATAAAGGAAGCAAATGTAAATTGCTACAATTTGATGAACTTGACCTCTACTTATGGAAAGAGTCTTTGCATCAAGGATCACTCTTATCTGCTCTGTACACAGAGTTGATAAAAATGGGCAACCTACACATTGGCTACCTAAAATGGGGGAAGGGAGGGAGGTAGCTATAAAGGCACAAAGTGACCAGCTCACAAGTTTTCAAGAGGGAGTTTAGTTCAGAGTGTGTGG
>NW_006408704.1:3213415-3219957 GCF_000296735.1 Chrysochloris asiatica
CACAGGGGTTGCAGGCTAAGGAAACTTCCTTTCAGCTGATTAGCTGCTCATAGCCGACCTCTCACCACAAAGGGGATTATGTGATATGAGATCTCATCACAGGGGATCTTCACTGATAAACCACTGAGAACCCTGGCCCAGTCACATTGACACAAAACCTGAACTATCACAAATACTGATACATGGATGAAGAGGAAAAACATGATGCTGGGTGGAAGGCACATTGTAGAGCTGCATTTATATGAAATACCCATAACAGGAAGGTTCATAGGGTTAGAAAGTAGACTAGTGGCTGCCTGGGACTGGGAGAAGGGTGATGGGGAAGTCTTCTCATGAGTATTTTAGTGGTTTCTTTGGGAGGAGGTGGTGATAGAAATGCTCTGAAATTACGCAGTGGAAATGCTTGCACAACCACATCAATGTACTAAAATCCAACAAATTGTACATTTTTAAAGTGACTGAGAACCAACGTCTCCATAGTAAAACATTAATGCCTCTGCTGCTTGTTCTATTAGTGTTGTGCTCCTTCTCTGCCTCACATCTGAAAACTACCTGAGCTCGTCACCTGCCACAGCATAACCTGTTTCAGTCTCGATCAAGAAAGTACTGGAATTGTCCATCACTCTTTGCTCTGGTATATTTCACAAAGGTGGTTGTTCTGATTAAATATTGATTCTCTAAAACCCCTTTTCTGAACCTGATACCTGAAACTCTTGCCTCTGAGACACAAAATTGTTATGATTTTAATCACAAAATTATTGTTTCCTGAGTCATAAGGTAGGGAAAACATAGGTTTTTAATTCAGAGAGACAAAAGTTCAAATTCTCACCCACCACTTTCTATCTGTATGCAACTCTGGGAAAGTTAACTTTACCACCAGCTCACATGTAAAATGGTGATGCCCTCTCCTTGTAGGAGCTAGGGTTCCTGAAATACCGTATGTACAGGGTCTGGTCACAGTAACTTCAATCGACGTCAGTTCAGACATTCTCATGCTTTTGTGAAATACAGGAAGCTGACAATGGCCGCAACTCACCAGCTATTGAGCTGATTTCATTTGAAATCTTTCCTCAAACTAGATGATTCTAACAGGTGATTCTTACAGATTGTAAGACTATTATTACCGATTCTTATGATGACTGCGGAATGTGTTAAAATGTAGACTCTGAATCAGTCTATCAATGATGGAAAAGCAAGTTCTCATCAGGGGGTCAAACCAGACAGAGCCAGTCCAAAACCCTAGCTCCATGGACATCTCCAAGGTCACAAATAGAAAACAAACATGAGTGGGAAAGACATCCTTCAGCTACGTTAAATTGGGAGCCTCTTTCCCACACTGGTACTTGTACATGGCACAGGCTTATTGTATCAAGCTACAAGGCTCTCTAGGCAGGGAGACGAATGTTTGACAGGAGAATGAAAAGGCACAGTGCTCCAATTACCACAAATGGAATACATTACAAATAAACATATGTTTCCATGGAAAAAATGAGGAGGTCCGTTATGGAGAAGAGCTGGGAAGGCTGAGCCACAAAACTGAGTCTAATTTTTCACACAGGAGGTGAAATTACAATCTTGTGACTTTCCCCCCTTGATGTGTTTCAATGGCAAGGCACCACTGAGTTTATTACAGTGTGGAGACGTGCTGTCCATCAGCAGAGCCGCCCCCGCTCTCCTGCCCTTTCGCTTTACCCCAGCATTGCACACAACTCCAATATCCTGAGCCAATTAAGAAGGAGAAATCCACAGAGACCTCAAGCTTTTCTCGAATCAGAATCACCCCTGAGCCCGTCAGTATCGTCACTGCCACAGCTACCACCCAACTCTACCACTGGATTAGGGGTCCTGAGTTGGGAGGAACCCAGAAGTCACAGGATGAGGTAGCAGTACTTATTCAAATGATATTTACAATTCTTCATCAGTCCTCATTACTCTAACATTCAAGACCCTGCCAACCTTGCTTCCTAGCATTCTTCATACATAATAGTCACAAGGATGCAAAATTTCCACAACAGCAATGTCTTTCCAGCCTTCCTGTCAAATACTTCCACCTGAAATGCTATAGTCCTCCAATTTCTTTATCTACGTAGTGATTTTGTACTCCTTCCTTTTAAATCCACCTAAGATGCCTCCTATGTTGTTAGTCTTTTCCCCAACCTCCTAACCTGTTGCTATTGTTAAGGGTCACTGTGTTGGTTCCCACTCATAGCAACCTGTATAGGGTTTCCAAGGAGCTGCTGGTGGGTTTGAACCACCAATATTTTGGCTATCAGTCCAGTGCTTATCCTACAGTGCCACACCAATATCCTACCCTAGGGAAAATTAATTATTCCCCTATGAAGGCCTTGTACTTGTATAGATGGAAGAACATGTTAGAGTAAAAGGTCTGCTCATTTTACTTTCATCAGTCATAGCATCTCACAAAGATGACAGGACCATCAGTGGAGATCACCTAGTCTAGTGGGGTCCAAGCATACATGTGTCATGCATTCCTTTGCTTTAGCTAAAATCTTAGGAGGAAGTTCAATACACACAACAAATAAAACTTGATCTGCTCTAGTTGTAAATAGACATAGGTTTTCACCACAGTGTTTTAGGCTGGGTTTTCTAGAGAAGAAAAATCAGTGAAGCATATATATGTGGATGGATGGATAGATAGATAGATAGATAGATAGATAGATAGATAGATAGATAGATAGACACATTTATTATTAAGAAAATGGCTCACAGTTGTAGAGTCCTAGGTCCCTAGTGGAAGAGAGTGAGAGAGTCCCTTCCGTGAGTCCATTATATTGGAAGCAGGGCACACCCCCAAGGAAGCATACCTTTGATTGATTGGCTGCTAATAGCTACTCATCAGAGTGAACTATGCATGTATTTGGTTTCATCACCATTGGAATAAGCACATCTCAACTGCTAAACCTCTGGAAATCCTGGCCTCGATGGGGCTGACACAGAATCCTAACTATTACATACAGCAACCCAGGAGGAGGGTTTATGGGACCACTGATCCCATTCCAACCACTGATCTCATTCTTTTAATAAATTAGGAAACCTGGGCCAAGAGAAGGGAAATAAGGGACTCAAAATTCATACAATTCAGTAGTAGCTTTCCTTCCTTCTAGCTCTTTCTATTTCGTGCCATTTCTGCCTTCCAGCTGTTAAGGATAGAGAAGAAAATTAGTGAGAGGCAGAAATTAGAGGCTTAGTCAGTCTTAAAAATTCAAATAGGAGATTCTTCCACAAGCCTGTCAGCTGGCACAGGGGATGTACCAGTGTAATATCTACCCTGAGACAGTCATAATGACTTGCTGCTAAGAAATTCAGTGGTGGTGGTGGTGGTATGGGAAGGGGGGTTCTGGTTGGGAATCTGCTGTTTGCAGAACTAGTGAAGCACTCATTCTTAGAAGGATGCCATTCATACGGTGGGCTTTCAGGGGCACTGGGAAGAGCCCCCTCTATCCAATGAAGCAAACTATAACACCTCATTCACAAAGTATAATTGCAATGGTATGGACTACATTGGATTCTAGATGGCAATTCTGAGCTGTCTGACCAATAACTAATGAGTCTCAGTTTTCTGGCCTGCAAAATCAACACAGTAACAGTTGTCTCACAGGATACATGGTATTGTCATGAAGGAATGAGACAATGTAAATAGAAGCCCTCAGGCCACACTTTGTATCTAGTAAGCAGTCAATAATCAGCAGTTCATTCCTTCTTTTATTTAGGTACAGCCCTCTTTCTTCAAGTTCACTATAACATTTAAAAATAAATAAATAAATGCTGAAATTTAAAATACTGACAACACCATCGATTTCAGGTCTGCATATGCTACTTGTAAGAGTGTAAACTAGCATAATCACTCTGCAACCTGTTTGGTTTTTGTTGTTGTTGCCAAATGAGGCCGAGTCAGTTCCAACTCATAGTGATCCTGTATAGGGTTTCCAAGGAGCGCTGGTGAGTTTGAACCACTGACCTTGTGATTCCAACAACCTTGTGGTCCAGTACATTCCCCTGCAGCACCACACCAGGACTCCAGTTTGGTAGTATCTATAAAACGGAACATACATATGCTCATGGCCTAGTAAATTTCACTGCTAGTAAAATTACCCAACAAAAGTAAGAGCTTACACCTATTAAAAGACATGCACAAGAACTGTTCATAGCAGGACTATTCAGAATACTCTCAAACTGCAAACAATTCAAATATCCACCCAAAATTTGGATTAAAAAACTGTGCTTTATCCATACAGTAGAATATAAACCATCAGTCAACAAAAATAAACTAGTGGTACACTCCCATAAAGATTTACAGCCTCGGAAACCCCATGCAGGGTCACTATGAGTCGGAACTGACTCCACAGTACCTAACAACAACAGCACATAAGAAAACATAAACATCATGAACATAATGTCAAACAAAAGAAGATAGACACAAAAGAGTTTCCCAGGAACGTGGCCAGCATTAACTTTTACCTTATAAAGATGATAGAAGAGAGAAGTGAGCAGAGAAAAGGGCCTACTACCAAATTAACTGAGAGTTGAGTGTGTCCTGGAACCCCGGGTCCCTGCACCGTGAAGCTCCTAGATGCAGGCAAAGATTGACGCCAGAACACAGGGAGATCCCTAAGAAATGCTGGGTCTACACATGCTGAAAGGAGTTAAAGACCCTTCCTCAGAGCACACAAAGAGAATGCCTTTCCAGAAAGTTGGCACTGTGAATTTCCACTTCTAGCCTCCTGAACTGTGAGAGAAGACATTTCTGTTTGTTAAAGCCATGCTCTTGGGTATTTCTGTGAAAGCAAGACTAGAGAGCTAAGATACCTTTTGGTGGGGAAGAAGAAATTACTGACTTCAACAACACATAAAGCAAACCATGCATTATGATCAGGTAGGATTTACATCAGGACAACAAATGTAGTTCAACATTAGAACATCACTCAGCCTAATTTACATAAAAAAGGAACAGACACACACAATCACCTCATTTGATGCAAATGATAAAAAAAAAAAAAAAGACTTTAGAAAAACAAGAATAGAAGGCTGATTCATCAACATAATTAAGGGCATATATACAACACCTACAGCCAAAATAAATTATCAGTGGAGAAAGACTGAGAACCTTCTTCTGGAAAACAGAAACAAACCAAGGATGCCCTTTATCATCACACTTACTCAATATTGTATTGGAAGGCCTACCCAGACAACAAGGCAAAAAAGGAAATGAAGAACATCCAAATTGGAAAGGAAGTAGTAACGCTATTTCTACTTATGACCTGTCCCTATACACAGACAATCCCAGGCACTCCATATAAAAGCTACTGAAACTACTGGAAGGGTTCAGCAAAGCAGCAGAGTACAAGATCAACGTTAAACAAAGAGATTTCCAAAAAGGAAATTAATAAAACAATACCATTTACAAGAGCCCCCACAAAAACTAAATACTTAGGAATAAACCTAATCAGAATATAAAAGACCTATACATGAAAGCTATAAAACACTGCTGCAAGAAACTACATAAATGAAAGAGCAGCCCATGCTCATGGATTGGAAGATTTAACATTATGAAAATACCCATACTATCCAAAGTAATCTATAGACATAATGCAATCCCAATCCAAATTCCAACAACATTCTCTACTGAAATTTAAAATGCAAATCACCATACCAGGATTATGGAAACGAAGGAGGTCTCAAATAGCCAGAGCAATAAAGAACAGAAGGCTTACACGTGCCAATCTCTAAACATACTATTGTTGTTGTTCAGTGCCATCGAGTTGGTTCTGACTCAAAGAGAGTCAGTACAGGGTTTCTAAGGAGCAGCTAGTGAATTTGAACCACTGACCTTGCAATTCAAACTAACCTTGTAGTACAGTGCTTATCCTACAGCACCACACCAGGACTTCAAAATACACTATACAGTCACAGTAATCAAGAGTCTACTACTGGTTCAACGACAGACACACAGACCAATAGAACAGAATTGAGTACCCAGAAGTAAATCCTTCCACCTATGGGCAGTTGATTTTCAACAAGAGGTAAAAGGCCATTCAGTGGTGAAGAAATAGTCTCTTTAATAAATGGTGCAGGCAAAGCTGGATATTCAATTACTTTCCATGCTTACTATTGTAAAATAGACATTTAAACCTAATAGAAAGGAATATTGGGAATAATGATTACAGAAAGTTTGTAAGACCATCTTCAGCTATAACTGACTGGATTAGCTAAAAAGGGAATTAACATTTGTCCAGGAAAATAGGATTCTTGTTAAACCTAAGTGGAATTCTGATGAGCCCCACCAAGAACTTTTAAGGTGGGGCATTCCCATTTGAAAAGACATGCAAACCAACCCAAAGCAGCTAGAAGAACAGAAGATATTTCTGGAAAGAAAGATCAGTAGAAAAAAAGCAGACTCTGTGGCTATTAGAATATCAAGAAAGCAGTTTGCCTTAGGTCATCAAGGCAAGAAAAGTCAGCCCATCAGGGTAAACCTCCTCTAAGACTAAAACTCCAAGGGAACACATGAGCAGTCTTGTATG
>NW_006408704.1:3221418-3222897 GCF_000296735.1 Chrysochloris asiatica
AAAAAAATCTTTGCAAAGGACATACCTGAACGAGTTTAACCTCTAGAATACACAGAAAACTTAAACAATGCAACAGCAAAAAAACATATAAATCTATTTTTAAATGGGCAAAGGACATGAACAGACACCAAAGTACACTCAAGCTGACAAAAAAAAACTAGAAAAGATGCTTGTGATCATAAGACATTGATGTTGTTAGTTACCATTGAGTCAGATCATCAACTCATAGAAACCCTACACTCAACAGAATGATACACTACCTAGTCCTATGCCAGCCTCATGTGAGTGAGTCATTGTTGTTGCTGTTCTTAAGTGCCATAGAGTCGGTTCTGACCCATAGTGGTCCTGTAAAGGGTTTCCGATGAGTGGCTGATGAGTTAGAACTACCGACCTTGTGGTTAAAACTGACCTTACAGTCCAGCACATTATCCTGCAATGCCACATCAAGTTATTCTTCATGTTAGCCATTGATGATGGTGGTGGTGGTGTCCCGTAGAGTTGGGTTCAACTCATAGTGACCCTGCATAGGGTATTTGAGGCTGTAAATCTTTATAGGAGCATAAAGCCTTATCTTTCTCCTGCAGAATGCCTAGTAGTTTTGAACTGCTGACTTTAAGGTAAGCAACCCAACTCATAACCACTATGCTACCAGAGCTCCTTTCACATTAGCCATTTGAGAGATGCAAATCAAAACTACAATGAGACAGCATCTCACCACTGCAAAAAAATGGCACTGATTAAAAAAACAAACAAACCAGAAAACAGCAAATGCTAGAGACGTTGTTGGAGGACCGGAACTCTTACCCACTGTTGGTGTGATTGTAAGATGGTGCAATCACTATGGGAAATGGTGTGGCACTACCTCAAAAACAGTAAGAGAAATATCTGATGATCCAGTGATCTCACCCCTAAGTACATACCCTTGGAGTTAAGTTGTTACCAAGTACAGAAAGCCTCATCTTTCTCCCATGGAGCGGTTGGTGGGCTCGAACTGCCAACCTCATGTTTTCAGGCTAGTACTTACCCTACAGAGCCATGGCACTCCTCAGGTATATACAATGACATGCATAGACATTACATGACTAGACACATGTACATCATGTTCATTGCATTATTCACAATAGAAAAAAGATGTAAACAACCTAAACACCCATCAATGGATGAATGGATAAACAAATACATACAATGAAATACAATGCAGATATAGAGAACAATGATTCGTTCTCAAAATGTATTATAATGTAGATGAATCTTGAGGACATTATGCTGAGTTTAATAAGTCAATACAAAAGGATAAATATGACACGATCTCATTTTTATAAAAAGATAGGTAAATATATTTATTTTTGGTGATGGAAAAGGCAATTCCATGTGTTATGTGTTAGTGAAGTGTGCACAACTTGACCAAGGTAAATGATGACACTAAGAAGAATAAGGGACATTTTTGGTAAATGCTGTAACGTATAAATTTTGCAATGA
>NW_006408704.1:3223642-3243057 GCF_000296735.1 Chrysochloris asiatica
GTACAGGGTCGCTATGGGTCGGAAACGACTTGATGGCACCTAACAACAACAACAACAAATATATATCTGAGACACCCTTTGAATTCTGTATTAACTACTTCCACAGTCACCTTTTAGCTAACAGGTTGTTTCATAAAGTAGACAATATTGCCCTTGAGTACTATGATCCTTTAAAATATCTTCTATATGAGGTGATGAGGTGAAACTGTCCACATCTACCTCAAAGTAATGATGAGAAGATAAAGAAGGGAACGTAAGCTAGATTAATGGAAAGAAAATAACCAGAAAGGAAATGAGAATAATGACACAGTGTGAAAAATGTAACCCCAAAAGAAAAACATCAAGACATATTATGATCTAACTTTTCAAAACCAAAGACAAGGAAAGAATCCTAAGAGCAGCTCAGGAAAAACAAAAAGTTACCTACAAAGAACTAATAATATAGACAAGAAGACTATGGAATGAAATATATAAAACTCTGAAAGAAATAAAAATTGCCAACCAAGAATCATATATCCAGCAAAACTGTCCATCAAATATGACAGCAAAATTTGGTCATTTTCAGACAAACAAAAATTAAAGGAATTTGTAAAAACCAGACAAACCTTACAAAAATTACTAAACAGAGTTCTCTGGACAAAGAACCAACAACAGCGATCAACAACCTGACACTAACATACATGACGATATCACCTCCACTCAACCTAAGTGTAGAACTATTCAAAGTAAAACAGACCTATAAGACTGAAAATAGAGAACCAGAGATACAGTTGCAACAACAACAACAATTAAATAAATAGAGGGAATAATTCAGTTACAAAATTATTTGGAAAAATGAAGAGGAAAGCAAATAGATTTCAAGACAAAAATAAATAGATTAATAAAAAATAAACCTAACTGTAGCTCTAGACTTACTCCTAGCTCTTTGTGGTTGTTGTTAGGTGCCATTGAGAGGGTACCGACTCATAGCGACCCTATGCACAACAGAAGGAAACACTGCCCGATCCTGGGCCAACCTCACAATTGTTGCCACGCTTGAGCCCACTGATGCTGCCATTTTGCAAATCCATCTCACTGGGGGTCTTCCACTAGTCTGTTAGTTTGTGGTGCTGTGGTGGTTTATGAGTTGCTGTGATTCTGGAAGCTATGGCACCAGTATTTTAAATACCAGCAGGGTCATCCATGGTGGACAGGTTTCAGATGAGCTTCCAGATGAAGACAGACTAGGAAGGAGTGACAAACTACTTCTGAATATTTAGTCACTGAAAACCTTATGAATAGCAGAGAAACACTCCCAGCTCTAGCCCAACCTTTACCTCCAACACCAACTCTAGTCCTAAACATAACACTAAACAAAGTCCTAGGCCTGGCTTAGACCTAGTCTAGTCCCAACCCTAACCCACACTCCTTACTCCAATACATCTTACCACCCTAACTTCACCCCCCATCCCCCTCCACCAAAGCAACTCCAATTTCATTTTCAAATGGGCAAGATTAGCTGCAAAGTACAAAAATGACTTTAACTCCTGGCAAAAAATAAGAGCAATTTCATTCCTGTTTCTTGGTTTCCTACATCATGATGATGAAAATAATGATTTTTGTGTGTGTGTGTGTAAAGCATTTGTGAGTTTATAGAACACTTTCATAACCTAATTCATTTTAGTCGAGTCTTACAATAACTCTAGAAAGTAGGCATTCTCACCTAAGAAAGGATACCAAGGCTCAGGTGATCACTAAGATTACTGTCAGATTCGGATCCTCCTAGAACTCTCTGAACAAGATGAGGTTGATTTCTGACAACTTACTTCATGTCCTCTGAGCCTGTCTCTCCCTCATCGCACTGCTCCCACTAAGTACCTGTTCTATGTTTTATCCCCACGGGGTATTGCTGTCATACGATGGTGTTCATCTCCATCTTAGGGCCACCAGACTCACCCTTCTACACATATTAATAATTTTCTAGAGGGCTCCACAGTTAGGAGGTCTTTAAGATCCAAAGTTGTTGCTGCTGTACCCTGGAGTCAGTTCAGACTCATAGTGACCCTTTGTAGGATTTCTGAGAAGCAGCTGGTAGGTTTTAACTGCCAACCGTGTAGTTAGCAGTCCAGTGCTTATCTTACAGTAAGTCCATCATCAATGATGAAATTGTAGGCAATATAAGAACATGATATTTGGAGAAGATTATCTCATGCACCAAGAACATCACATTCTTTAGAACCACACAATTTTTTGCGGCTTATTATATACCAGGCTGCTAAATGCAGAGGCAAAGAAAACAACAAACCCTTACCCTGAAGGAGCTCATGGCCAAGTATGAGTACAGAGCCAGAGATGTCAGTCCTACATGTAGTATCAAATCTAGATCAAGAATCTGATGGTTTAATGCTGATTAGCTAATTTATTATATTTAGATTTTTAAAATATTTTATCTATGTTGTTGTTGTTAAGCGCTGTCAAGTCGGTTCCAACTCAAAGTGACCCTGTATAGGGTTTCTGAGGAGCGGATAGTGAGCTTGAACCATCGACCCTGCAATTCAAACGACTTTGCAGTCCAGCACACTAACCCACAGCACCATACCAAGACTCCACAAGAAACCAACAAACCTGAAATTGTCATTGAGTCCATTTATCAGAAGTAGATATCTAGGTCTATTCTTCTAGGTGGATTCAAACAATCAACCTTTGGCTAGTAGCCAAGTGCTTAACCATTTGCACCACCGAGGGATCCTATATACTTCTTGTTGTTGTTAGGTGCTGTTGAGTAGATTCCAACTCACAGCAACCAAATGTGACAGAGTAGAACTATCAAAAGGGTTTTCTGCTATTGAAATATACACAGCAACCACCAATCCAACTGTTCCTATGCATACAATTCAGTGACATTGGTGACATTCTTTGAGTTGTGAAGCCAGTCTCACCTTTCTGTTCTATGTTCCCACATTAACATAAATTCACTGTCCCCTAAGGTTCTTATCTAATCTTTCGAGTTGCTATTGTAGCATTGACGACACACAGCTCTTAAAAGAGCACAATGCTCAAAGCAGACCTTTTTTACTAGTTAAGCTAGACTACTCTTTGGCTTTAGGAAGACTTCTGGAGATATTTTTGGTGGACAGTTTAAAGATCATCCCAGGGCAATAGTTTCAGGGATTCATCCAACCTCCGTGGCACCAGAAAATATAGAGTTCATGAGAATTTGAATTTCTGTTCTGTATTCCCTTCTTTTAATAAGGATTCTTCTTTAGAATCTTTGGTGACTGTTCAGTAATGGTAGCTGGACACCATTCTAGTTCTTCTCAGCTCAGGGCAAAGGAGGCAAAAGGAGTTCATGGAGCCAATTAGTCACACATCCATATGCTCGTCCTGTGCCCAACTCTGCTTCGTCCTCTGTTGCTACAAGTGAATAGAGGCCAACTGCTGTACTTTGTTTGGTTGGTCATTTGCAAGCTTTTAAGAACCCAGGCACTACACAATGAAGAAAAAGAGTCCTGGTATGGTGCTGTGTGATAAAGCACCGGACCACAAGGTTGGCAGTTCAAACTCACCAGCTGCTTCTTGGAAATCCTATACAGGGTTGCTATGAGTCGGAACCAACTCGACGTCATTTAATATAGCAATAATAACACATACAATGAACTAGGAGGTAGAACACAGCACTAAACACAATACTAGGACAATGAACTGGGATGTCCCATGAAACCATAAACCTAAATCTTCAAATCCTGGAACCAAATTCCTTGAGGTTTTTTTTTGTACAAAAGCAGCTACTTTGTGTATGTGTGATTGTTATAAATGTATGTATCACACAACTTAGGACTGCTGGTGTGGCACTACAAGACAATGCAATGGACTACAGGGTCAGCTGTTGAACCACAATGTTAGCTGTTCAAGCTCACCAGCTGCTCCTTGGAAACACTATACAGGGTTGCTGTGAGTCAGAACCAACTCAACAGCACTTAACAACAATAATTACACAACTTTTGCCAGTTCAACATTTTACAGGTATATAACTTATTGACAGAAATTACAATAATTGGTTGTGCAACCCTATTGTTTCAATATGATTTTCCCATCACCATTAACCCCCTGTTTTCCCCTTCTTCTGGCTCTTGATCTCTATATATTTATCTTTTCTCAAGTTTTTACATAAATGAAGTCATACAATGTTTGTCTTTTTGTGATTGATTTATTTTAATCAGCATAATGTCTTCAAGCTTCATCCATATTATAGCATATATCAACACTTCACTTCTCCTACTAAATTCACTGCTATCAAGTAGATTCAAACTCACGGTAATCCTATAGGACAGGGTAGAACTAACTGCTCCATAGGGTTTCTAAGACTATAAATCTTTAGGGAAGCAGACTGCCTCATCTTTCTCCCATGGAATAGCTTGGTGGTTTCAAACTGCCAATCTTTCAGTTACCCACTGCATAACCAGGGTTCCTTTTCTTCTTACTGGCTGAGTAGTACTCCATTGTATGTATGTGCCACATTGTGTTTAACCATTTATCTTATGGATGGACACAGGTTGTTTCCATCAGTGGGCTGTTGTGAATTGTGCTGCAAGATTCTATTTGAGTTTCTGCTTTCAAGTTTTATGAGCGTACACCTAGGAAAGGAATTTATGGAAGTTCTATTTTTAGTTTTTTGAGGAACTGACACACTGTTTTCCACAATGGCTCTACCATTTTACCATGGATAAGGGTTCCAATTTCTCCACATCTTGGCCAACATTTGTTATTTTCTGGTTTTGCTTTTGTATTTTTATCGTAAACCTCCTAGTGGGTGTGAATGGTGTCTCATCGTGGTTTTGATTTGAATCTCTCTGAAGGTGACACTGAGCATCTTTCCACGTGTTTGGTGGCCATGGTGAAATCCCCATTCAATCATTTACCCATTTCATAACTGGCTATTTGTCTTTTTGGTGTTAAGTTTTTCAGAGTCTGATTCCTGACTCTACATCCACGGATGTTTTTTGCCAAGTTGGAGAAAATCCTCCAGACAGCCTAGTCATTGGCATTCATTCCTTCTCACTGATAATGAATGCCCCATTCAGAATCAAACCACCAAGATGCCAAAAAACAAACTGCCAAAAGACAAGAACAGATGCGTCACAGAACATATTTATACACAAATATTGGGGCAAACATTCAGCTCTACCTGTAGTCATATGTTAAAATAGTCACATACTGCCTTACACCTATTATATTGTTAAGTGCTGTTGAACGGTCCCGACTCATAGTAACCCTGAATAGACTTTTCAAGGAGCGACTGATGAGGTTGAATCGCCAACCTTGCAGTTAGCATACCAGTGTTTATCCTACAGCACCACACCAGGACTCTATTAATGTTGACACTTAAAAAATAGTGCAATGAGAGGTTAGTGAAGTTAAAATGGTTGGTGGACTGCAAACGGGGAAAAAAAACAAAAACCACTGTCTTAGAAAGTTATATTGTCCCATAAATCATTATAGTCTTTGATGAAGTATTTCCTCTCCTAAAAACTAATGACTATGACTGCATCATATGTAATGGTGAAAAAAATTAAGAAATCAACACAGCTTTCTATTAATTTGATTTATTATAATTAATGTAAATTATATTAATAGAAATATAATTTACTAAATCATGGTATATTAGCCATGAAATATACAATTATTAAGACTGTGCAAAAGCATATACAAATTATTTGTAAGTGGAAAAAAATGAACTATGAAATTATAGATGGACTATAACCACAGTTATATAGAAACATGTTTGTATTTAACAAATATTTAAAGTTGTTGTTGCTGTTAAGTGCCGTCAAATCGGTTCTGACTCATAGTGACCCTGTATAGGGTTTCTGAGGAGCGTTTGGTGAGCTTGAACCACCAACCTTGTGATTCAAACTGACCTGTAGTCCAGTGCATTAACGCACAGCGCCACACCAGGACTCCAATATTGAAAGAAAATATAATAAATGTTTGGTGAGATGATGAGTGAAACATTTTCTATTTAAAGCTTCCTGTAATCACGTTCCTTTCTCAATTGCCTGTCTTCATTGGAACATAAGTGTTGTGAAGACAGGACATTGTCTCTTGTGCATCATCACACCAGTCCTATTAAATAATTCATGATAGAATGAATAAATATATTAGAAACTTCAAGATAAATACCTCTATCATTAAAAACAAACAAAAGGTTCAACTCTAAGACAGAATTCTGGGGAAAAAAACCCAACCCACTGAAAAGTTTCTGGGGAGACTTCCTCCCCTCAAGGCCACTGCCAGAGTGCTTTACTCCTCAAACCCTAAAGAAGGCATGGGTCTTCAGAAGTGGTTACAGCAGCAGAGGGCTCCCAGGACTTTCTGTAACAGAAAAGCTGTCAGAAGGAACAAGAGCTTCATGGCCTTTCCCTACACCAAAGCTCACTGCTCTTGACTCCCAGAACCTTCCAGGTCACTTCGAAGGGCACTTCAAAAACTAGTGGCAAAATTCCATTATATTTAATTCCATTTTCCCACAAATTTCTTTAAGTGCTTAAGAAGGACTGTCTATGTTTTAAAAGAGAGAGAGAGAGAGAGAGAGAGAGAGAGAGAACAGAAAAAATATATATCAGCAGGGAACACAGTCTTTTTTGTGGGAACTTAAGGCTGACACCACCCTGAGCTCCTACTAAGAAATAAATTTCCAGGTACAAAGAAAAATAAGCTTTAAAGGAATTGAGCTCTGGAGTGAAACTCCCCTTGCCTGGCAACTCAAAATCAGTCTTAAATATACCAGAGGCACCAGAAGGACTCACAGTCGTGAAAGTGTTATAAACATTAACAAAAACACATAGGAAAAGGGAGACAATCTTTTAGCTATTTTTCAACCAACCTACGCAGCACCTGTCAGAGACCATTAAGGCTTCTTTGAGCTTCAGTACCTTTTTATTCATCCTTGGTACTTGCTTATGTGCAAAATCACCACCAGTTGCCTAAAGTAGAGCTCAGAAAGGAGCCTAGCTGCATATAGAAAAGGGGCATTGAGTAAGGAGAAAATGGAAAAAGTAAGAATTTAGATTTTCGATGGAACTCTTATTTCATAATCATAATCATAATCATATTTCATAATCATAGTCTCTCTGAGTCCTGGTTCACTAAATAGGAATTTACTTTACAAGGTCATTACAATTATCAATTTACCTTACAAGGTTACAGTGACAATTAAACAAGATGATGCAAGTAAGTCAAAGTGCATAATAATTATAAAGTCTTACTTAATATATGACCTGATTGTTGTTACTGTTGGTAAGTGCCATCGACTCAGTTCTAATTCAACCCTGTATAGGGTTTCCAAGGAGCAACTAGTGGGTTTGAACCATTGACCTTTCAGGTAGCAGTCCAGTACCTATCCTACAATACCACACCAGGACTCCTTATTATAACATCATAAATGCTATAATTTTCTCCCAGAGTCATAGCTGAGTTGAGTGCATTTCTTAGCCAAACCTTACTGCATAAATCATGTAGAGGGTGCAGGAAGATCAGCCTCGCCCACATTTCCAAGGCAGCTGATAGTTCATTCTTTATGAAGTGAAAAATCAGAGGCACTACGCGTGTGTGAGCCCCAGTGTAGTGCTGTAGGATAAGCACTGGGCCGCCACGTTGATTTGAACTTCAAGGTTCAAATCAACCTATACAGAGTCACTAAGAGTCCGAATCAACCTGATGATACTAAACAACAAACAGTAGTAACAGGTGTGTATGAATAGTCCTAACTTCACTTTAAGTCCTGACCTGAGTCTAGAATCCATGTTGAATTTTAAAGCTGCCTTTTCTAACAGCAGTTCCCCAGTCCTTGAAGCTGACCTACCCACACAAGCCACCTTCAAACAATTTGTGGGAAAATGCCATTGTCTTTTATTTCAATTTTCCATGAATTTCTTAAAGCTCCCTCATATACCCTAAAGAAGACATTGCTTTTCTCTGAGGTCTGGCAGGTGCAGGAGATCACAGACTATGCCCAGAGGCTTTTTCCTCTATGGTCAAACAGACTCAAGATGTGATAGCTGATATCCAAAGGGTGTGTGTGCACAGTATTATCGATAAATCTTTATAATGGGCCTTTAGAAACAGACATGATTGAGGAAACAATTTTACCAGCAGGTGACCAGAAAAACTTGTCCTGCCACCATCTGGTGACAGTCCTGTAATAAACTCAAGGGCACATGTTGTTGTTGTTAAGTGCCATTGAGTCTGTTCTGATTCATAGCAACATTGTATAGGGTTTCCGAGGAGCGCCTATCATTGAGTTATCCACCTATACCTGACAAATCCCCATTTCTAGGTATCTTTGTTTCCCCTTATTGTTTTCCCTCACTGTCTGGTGGAGAGACCCTCTTCACTCTGTATTTGGATACCATCCCGGGCCCAACCATCTCTGTCCCACAGAAACTTTAAGCAGAATCTACACCAATTCTTCCAGAGTAGATATTTCATGTAGGCAAGTGGCTATAAGAAATGATTCTCCTTTTCACCCAATCTTGGTGTCCACTATTAGTAATTCAGTCCTTAGGTCTAAAAAGAGTTTATATTTTATAGTTCCATCTACATAAAACCTCAGCAGGGATTTCCAATAATGATTAACAACTCTTAGTTGAGCTAAGATTAACTTAGATTGCTGAAGCATAAGGGAAACAGACATGCAAACAATTTGGCCCACATCTCCCAAGAACCTGCAGATTTCAAGTGTGTAGTCTCACAGTCTCCAACCATCTAAATTTCCCAAAAGTCCCACATTTCAGCATCTAAATTCTCCCAGAACATTTCTTGTACTGGAAAATAAGACTTTATATCCCAATTTTGGTTCAGAAAATATGTTTACCTCTGGAATGGGCCCCAGGTCATAGACATGTGTCTATGGATAGAAAATGAGAGGTGTCAATGAGGACAGAGGGCACAGAAAAGTAAGAAAACAAAAAGCATTACCTCCACAGTTCTAACTAGACTCAGCAGTCCTGATACAAAGGAAAACCTGCTTTCTCACCAAAATTCCCACTCCTAATAATTGGATTTCCCATGACAATACTTACAAGGGAATTAAATGGGGGAAATTCATCTGCATCTCTCTCCTCATCCGCACCCTTTGCTTTGGTATCCGTCCACCTATATTTAAGTCTGTAGTATGTGTTGTGTTGACCTCACAACAATCTTACAAAGAAAGTAGAGCAGATATTATTGCTTCAGAGGCATGACAACTTGCTTATGGTCTGAATTAAACCAAATCTTCTGACTCCAAATCTTCTAGGTTTTCCAGAACATCATGACAGTTTTGTCTCCATTCTCTCCAGTCCCAACCTCCCACAGTACACTGTTCATTGGCCTTTTGTCAGTGTCTAAAGGTTCTGCAAGTGAATCCCAAGCTATCACAGAAGAAGGGTCAATAAATTAAAAGCCTCAGAAGACAAAGAAGGCTGGAAAAGGCCTAGAAGAACTGATATTCTGGCCCACTTAATACAAGTTTCCAACTGGATTAACTAAATACCTAGTAACTCCACATAGTTCTATGACTTTGAGACTCAGTCTAGGACGTCTGTAGAAACACACACAGGTTCCCAAGTCAATCAAACCTAAGTTCCACAGGACTTGACCCTTCCTGCCTATATAAGCTTGAATAACCACCTTGATCTAAAATAAAAGCAATATTAACTACTGCTCCACAGACACTGTTGCATGGAGGATTAAATCAGACCATGTATGTCATAGTATACAGTTTCTACAGACATCTTCCATAGAGACTGTTTTAAAACCCTGGTAATCAGTGTTTTCTCAATTATATGAAACAAACTACTCCAACCCAAAATGAAAGAAAGTTCATTAAGTTTTTTCTATTTTTCAAAATTATTTTTAGTGTCATGGAAACCTTCCATAAATGATTACATTTGACTTTAAGGTTCCTATAATTATTCAAATTATCTTAAAGCTGCTATGAAAATCTGTTTGCTATAGAGGAACATTTATTGAACGCCTATATGACCATCTAAATCTAACTACGTTAAGACATTTTCAGGCTTTATTTCAACTGATTCCTATAATAACTTTTTGAAGTGTACATGATCTCCTTTTTAGAGATGAACAAAACTGAAGTTGAGCAAGAACAAGAAATTGCCCAAGGTAATCACTTAGTCTATGGACTAACGGGCTACGTGAACATCGGTCTCCATGACACTGAGACCGTAAGAACTAGATGGTACCTGGCTACCACTATCAACTGCTCTTAAAGGAATCACATTAGAAGGTCCCAGATAGAGTAGAAGAAAATGTGGAACAAAACTCAAAATTATAAAAAAATGACCAGGTTTACTGGTCATGGTAAGAAAAAGACTGGAAGAAGCTAACACTATAGCTCTTGGCCATCCTTTGGATCTGGATGGAATGCAACTCATCATCATGGCCCATTTTCTGCCAAGCAGTAGATAGATATATAAGGGGAACAACAACACTAGTAAGGAATGCTCACCATGGAATGGACAACCATTCAAGATCAAAAGGGCAACATTTACTTAAGGACAAAGTTGAAAAAGGTGGGAAGGAAGATGGAATGGAAACAGGAACCACAGGTAGGAAGTGGAATAACTGTTGCTTCATGGAAAGGACTGAAATCTTTACAATGAAACAAAGTGTATGATTTGTTGAATGTAAAACTGATGTAAACTTTCACTCAATTCACAATAGAAAGCTTCAAAAAGAACTTGCCCAAAGTTAAGCATGTGTCTTTGTCATTGAAGAAAAGAAACATGAAGATGTTTGTTGTTATTGTTGTTAGGTGCCATCGAGTCAGTAGCGACTCATAGTGACCTTATGCACAGCCAGATCCTGGGCCAACCTCACTACTGTTGCCATGCTTGAGTCCATCAATGCTGCCAGTTGGCCAATCCATCTCGTTGGGGGTCTTCCTCTTTTACTCTGACCCTCCACCTTACCAAACATGATGTTTAGGGCCAAGAAATTTGGAGCACTGGGACTCAGTGATTACAGAACATGAATTCTAGAGCCAGACTTCCTGGGCTCAAATCCCAAACTTTCTGTGAGCTTTAGCTTCTTTATTTGTAAAAGGAAGTAAATCATAACAATCTATTTCATAATCTACTAAATGAGTTAGTATATCTATTTCTTGTTGGTCTTAGGTGCTACTGAGTCAGTTCCAACTCATAATGATCCTATGTATGACAGAACAAAGCATCGCCCAGCCTTGTACCAACCTCACAATTGTTATGTTTGATTGATCCTACTGTTGGAACCACTGGGTCAATCCATATCACTGTCTTCCTCTTTTTTGCTGACCCTCTACTCTACTCATAGGAGCTCTGGTAGTGGTTACAAATCGGGTTGCTAACCTAAAGGTCAGCAGTTCAAAATTACCAGCTGTTCCGTGGGAGAAAGATGAGGTTTTTTGCTCCCATAAAAGATTTACAGTCTCGGAAACCCTGTTCAGGGTTGCATTGGAACCGACTCCACAGCACATAACCACCACCACCAACTCTATTCAACATGATGCAGTTTTCCAGGGACTGATCCCTCCTTGATAACATGTCCAAAGCAAATGAGACAAGTCTCGCCACCCTTGCTTCTAAGAAGACCTCTCTTTCTGCTATTCAGAATGCTACAGTATTTGTGGAGTGCTGAAAGTGAAGAGGACTTGAAACATTTACTGATGAAGATCTAAGAGCACAGCCTTCAGTATAGATTGCATCTTAATGTAAAGAAAACAAAAATCCTCACCACTGGACGAATAAACAATATTCTTATCAGCGGAGAAAAGATTAAAGTTTTCAAGGACTTCATTCTTTTTGGATCAACTATCAATACTCATGGAAGCAGCAGGCAAGAAATCAAACAACATATTGCATTAGGCAAATCTGCTGCACAAGACATTTTTAAAGTGTTGAAGAGCAAAGATGTCAGCTTGAGGACTAAGGTGTGCCCAACCCAAGCCTCATACGCATGCGAAAGCTGGGCAGTGAATAAGTAAGACCATAGAAGAATTGATGCTTTTGAGTTATAGTGTTGGAGGAGAATATTGGAAGTGCCATGGGCTGCCAAAAGAACCAACAGATCTCTGTTGGAAGAAGTGCAGCCAAAGTGCTCCTTGGAGGCCAGGATGGCCAAACTTTGTCTCTCATACTTGGGACATATTGTCAGGAGGCACCAGTCTCTGGAGAAGGATATCATATTTGGTAAGGTGGAGGGTCAGAGAAAAAGAGGAAGACCCCCAATGAGATGGATTGGCCAAGTGGCAGCATCAATGGGCTCAAGCATGCCAACAATTTGTGAGGTTGGCCCAGGCCCGGGCAGTGTTTCATTCTGTTGTACGTAGGGTCACTATGAGTCAGTACCGATTTGATGGCACCTGACAACAACAACAATAGTGTCTCTCCGTTTATGGGTCTTTCAGTAAATTACTTCGACCTCTAATAGAGTGTAAGACTGGTGCTTTGGTATGACCATTATTTTAGATTGACTACACTGAAACAAGAAGGCCTGGTGTGGTGCTGTGGGCTAATACGCTGGACTGCAAAGTCAGTTTGAATTACAAGGTCGGCGGTTCAAGCTCACCAGCTGCTCCTTGGAAGCCCTATAAGGGTCGCTATGGGTCGCAATCAACTCAACGGCACTTAATAACAATAACAACATTGAAACAAGGAGTCCTGGTGTGGAGCTGTAGGATAAACACAGGACTGCTAACCACAAGGTTGGTAGTTCAAATCCACCAGCTGCTTCTTGGAAACCTATATAGAGTTACTATGAGTCAGAATTGCCTCCATAGCACGTATATGTAACAACAACACTGAAACAAGGAGCCCTGGTGGCCCTCTAGGATAAGCATGGGTCTGCTAACCACAAAGTTAGTAGTTCTAGTCCATCAGCCGCTCCATGGGACATGAGACTTTCTGTTCCTGTAAAAACTTATTGCCTCAGAAATCCTATGCAGTGTCGCTATGAGTTGGAACTGACTCACAGGAACCTAACAACAACACTGAAATAAAGGAGCCCTGGTTAAAACACTTTTAAAGTTTGGAGGAAAATGAACCTACCAGGCAATCCGTAGTAAAAAGATAAGGCTTCCGTAGATTGTTGTTGTGTGCCATCAAGCCGGTTCCAATTCATAGCAACCCTGCATAGGGTTTCCAAGGAGTGGCTGGTGTGTTTGAACCACCAACCTTGTGGTTTTAGTGTTTTATCCCACAGCAATCTAGTGTTTTATCCCACAGTGCTATACCAGGACCCCAGCCTTTGGATTACTGCCTTGACAATTCAGTGGGACAGTTCTCTACTGTGTCCTGTAAGGGTTGCTGTGAGTTGGAATCTACTTGGTGGCAACAAGTTTGTTTTAGTTTATACCAAAACAGTAATAACCCAAAGTAAAACAGTGAAACTGCTGGTGTGGTTATAGTATGATGTGCTCATGCTGTTGTTAAGTGCCCTTGAGTCGGTTCCGACCCATAGCGACCCTTTATAGGGTTTCCAAGCTGGTGAGCTTGAACCACCAACCTTGCAGTTCAAATGGCTTTGCAGTCTGACACATTAGCCCACAGTGCCACCCCAGGACTCTGACAGCTCATTTTTTATGCACTTACTAACAACTCCACAATGAGTTTTTTTTTAAAAAAACAACAGTATTTTTAAAAAGGGAAGGGATAAACTTGAGAGATCTACAGAAAGAGAGTGCAAAGAATACAAGGGAACTTAGATGGAGTTAGATGTAATATTAATTCTCATTCTCTAATTTGACCTTGGGCAAATGATTTCATTTACCTGGGCTAGATGATTACTTCAGTCCTAGAATGAAATTTTTCCAGAAACTTTTGCTTGTAAACATAACAGAGAAAAGCCCCAAACCACACTTGATCTTTCCCCTAAGTTCAAATCCGTATCTTTTTCTGGAGTCACTCACAAGCAGTGATCCGAACTAAGGACTATACTTTGAAATCCCACGAAATGGTGGTTGCAGTGGCTTACACATTTGCAAGTGGTGGCTTGCTCCTCAGGAGAAAGGTGAGGTGGTGTGCTCTGGTAAAAGTTTACAGCCTTGGAAACTCCTGGGAGCAGTTCTACTCTGTCCTACCTGGTCACTCAGGTTATTTTTGTTGTTTTGGTTATTCTTAATCAAGTGCCCAGAGGCTGGCCAGAAAAAAAAAAAAAGGTACTATATTATCATAGTTGTCTTCCTCTTCTTCGCCTCTTCTATTTTCCTGATGCTATCCACTCTCTAAGGAGCTCTGGTAGCATAGTGGTTAGAAGTTGGGCTGTGAACTTCAAGATCAGCAGTTCAAAACTACCAGCTGTTCCGTAGGAGAAAGATGAGGCTTTCTGCTCCCATAAAGATTTACAGCCTCGGAAACCCTGTACAGGGTCGCTTTGAGTTGGAACCGACTACACGGCACAGAACCACCATCCACTCTCTGGACTGAATCACTTCTCTGTTTTCACTCAATTTACTTACGACTCAGTTTATAGGTCTCTTCTTCCATGAAGTTTTCTCTTCCCATTCCAGCCCACAACAATAACTTTTTCTTTTAAACCTCTACAGAAGTTCCCACTTGCGTTGCCATCATAAAGATTAACTGGAAAGTGTAAAAGAGCTAAGTACATCTGTTGTTACATGTCATGGAGTAGGTTCCAACGCATAGTGTCCAATGAGCAGCTGGTGGGTTTGAACCTCTGACCTTGTGGTTAGTTAGAAGTGCAGCGCTTATCCTACACCACACCAGTACATCTGGAACATAGTCAAATCCATTGCCATCCAGTAGACTCATTACTGAGCCTACAGGGCAGAGTAGAGCTCTTCCTTAGGGTTTGTTTCCAAGGCTGTACATCTTTGAGAGCACACAGCCTCGTCATTCTCCTGTGGACTGGCTGGTGGGTCTGACCCGCTGACCCTCATAACCCTTGGTACATGTAGGTGGTTGAATAAATAGTTTGTGTTGTTACCACTCATTACCTCCACTTTAGTTCAGTCTAGGCATTTCAAATTTGATGTGCATTATCAATCTCCTGGAGATTTTGCTCAAATGCAAATTGTAATTCGATAGATGTACGGTGGGACCTGATGTTTTGTACTTCTAACAAGGTCCCTGGTCAATTGGCTAATGTACTCAGCTGCTAACCTAAAGGTTGGAGGTTCAAGTCCACCCACAGCACCTCAGAAGAAATGTCTGGCTATGTACTTCCAAAAGTATCAGCCATTGTAAATCCTATGGAGCACAGTTCTCCTCTTACACACACAGGCCGTTATGAGTCATAATCAACTCACTAGTGACTGGTCTTTTTTTAAAAACAAACTCTTGGTTGATACCAATGCTGCTGTATTCAAAGGATCATACTTTGAATACAAGGGGCTAGTTTTCTGGAAATTTTTAAAAACATATGTACCTTATTCAGCTCCTGTAAAGATTTACAGCCTCAGAAACCCTGCACAGGGTCACTATGCATCAGAATAGACTCGATGGCAGTGGGGTGTTTTGGCTTACCCCCCCCTGGACTAAAAGGCAGATACTATGTCTCCGATTTCTCAGCATACCTACCTTACAGAGAGGTGTGCAATAAACATCTACTGACTTATCAAACCTATCGATATCACCACGCATGCCTGTGCTGTACTGAGCTTCAATTTATCTACAGAGGTGTGGCTAGGTTGAAAGCGCTCAGTTGGCCACTGGAATCAGAAATGTATGTAATTGATGCATCCCTGGAACACAGGCCAAGTAGATGCTGAGAGAAAACGTACCTCTTCATCAGTTAAAACGTATAGAAGGACAACACAGCATACACAAAGGGATGGCATGAAGATCATTACAGTTTAGTCTTAACTGCACTTCAAATTTGGGCAGGAACCTTAAGACATGTATTTTCAGGCAATATAAAAAAAAAAAACACTAATAACAATTACTAATAATATATATGAGCCCAATTTCATTTTTTAGTGGTATAGATATATTTTCCAATGATTTTGTTTTCTTAGTATGCAATTAACCTCAAGATCTCAGGCAAAACTAGAAAGGAACACAGACAGACAGACAGCCAAAACAGTCTCCAGTTTTCCCATCAATTTAATCAGGCACCCCATCCCAGAAAAACACAACCAGTTACCACTGAGTGGATTTGGATGAATGGTAACCCTATTTGTATCAGAGTACAGCTGTGCTGCAGAGGGTTTTTAATGGCTGACTTATTGGGAATAGATTGCCAGGACTGTCTTTGCAGGAACCCATGTGTGGACCTGAACCACCAACCTTTCAGTTAGTAGCCCAGTGCTTGAGCATTTGTGCCACCTAGCAATTCAATTCCATTGTCCACAATTACACTGATAGAAATTCACAGTAATCTTCTGTGTATTAAGGTTGCACTGAAAGGCAGTTTATTTTAAGCGCTTCTTTTAAATCCCTAATTATTTAAATGCTTGTTAAAATCCTCCATCTTTTAGCATTCTATAGTTCAGATGGGACCAGTTTCTTAAATCTGACACTCTAGTTTTCTCTTTAAGAACCAGGAAAATAATATTGGGTATATATGACATCTGCTCACTGAATACTATCTAGGTAGCTGAAACTGTGAGACAAATTCATCTAAAATCAGCCTTTAGAGCAAAAAGCACCCTTTCAATTCACTATACTTGTCATAAACAGGCACCTGCTCTTTAACTTATAGAGACCTTTCAATAAAACTGTTCATCAATATCTAACTGAGATGTTTCAAATTTTAGACACATGTTGGAAGAACACAAACTGTGTGATTCTGGGAAATGCTATTAAGCACAGAAACACAGAACTGCTGTCAGGCACTAGCCTCAAACTGTGTTTTAATAAATCAATGTATTGCTTCAGAGAAAAATCAGAAAACAGTTGGGGGTCAGCCCACAGGAAAAGGAACTGCTATTCCTTTCATCAGAAGCTGAATCTCCAGGGCTAGGCATATTTTCAGGTTCATGCCAGGCAGGCTTCCTAGAGAATAACACTATCCAAGGAGTTTCAATGCTCACACCACTCAAGCATTCAGAATTAAATATAAGTCTGCAGTAGCCTCGTGGTATCCATGCCAATGATTGTCTGCCTAGCTGTGGCTACCTACCTGTCATCAGATCCCAAACAAACCCCTTCAACAGGATGGGCAAGGTGTAGGAGGGTCTGATTCTTGCATAGGAAAAGTAAGCACCAATCTCATGCCGGCCATTCTTCAAGACTCAACTTTTGTGAAGCCCTCCCCAATGACCCAGACACGTCTCACTAATTATTCCATTTATTGAACGCCCAAAATACTGCCTTAACCAATCATTTTATACTCATTGTGTTAACTGTTTCCTGTATCCTCCTTATCTCCCCAAATCAAATGCCTGTAGTGGTTAAGAGCTGTGGAGTCGGTTCCAACATAGACCCTGCACAGGATTTCCAAGGAGTAGCTGGTAGGTTTGAACCTCTAGCCTTGCAGTTAGCAGGCCAGTACTTATCTTAACAGGGTCACACCAGGATTCCTCTACACTGCCTAACACCTCAAGAGAGCTTATTATCAATATTTCTAATACAGAAGCAAAAGTGGAATCACACAGGCCCAAGTTCAAGTCCTGGTTCTATCATTTGCTGGCTGGTGACTGTGAACACATTACTTACCTTTTTTTGCCAAGCCTCAGTTTTGTGGTGAGACTTCACCGTTGAAATCGCCTAGAACAGTGTTTAGCCTTAATGTGTGCCTTTAAAGCTTAGTTCCCTCCTCTTTCACCTTCATATGTTGTTGTTAAGTTCTGTGGAGTAGGTTCCAACTCATAGTGACCCTGCATAGGGTTTCCGAGGAGCAGTCGGTGGGTCTGAACCACTGACCTTGAAGTCTAGTGCTTATCCTATAACGCCACACCAGGATTCCTTCCTTTATAAGTACTCAAGGATTTGAACTGAGTGAAAGCAATTGTCCTAGACGGTCTGCCAATGGCCAAGTTTTGCTTTTGTCAGTTCCTGGGTAAGGTCCCTTCCGATTTTCTACTCCACTGTCATGAAGAGCAAAAACCACCCAAACATGTCTCCCAAATGACTATAAGAATGGTCATATTAACAGACAGCAGGTGGGCATGTCCACATCTACATCTCATTTCCATCACACCCACAGCAGCCCACCCTCCCTTCATGTCTCCCAATGAGAGAATGATAGCAACAGAGGAAATGGAGAATGAGGTAAACAGCTCTGTGGTCCCTCAGTGCCTCTCTCTTGGGAAGGGGCACTCAGATTCAGTCCCTAGACTCAACCCCTATGAGAAACCGGAGGAAAAAACCCAAAAATTTGCCCATGTTCCTGAAGAAAAAGTAACCCCAATTACACATCTGCTCATTTCTTCAAGCTGTCTGCCCCTTCACCAGTTAATTCCACCACTGCCACCCACGCACACCATCCCACAGGGCAACTCCTGCTACATCAAATAGATCCTCTTTAAATTAAGCCGTTTGACATGGATCTCATTCATGCGTTCAACAACTAGAGGTACCATTCCCCCCCATCCTTCACGATTGTGTAAGCATGGAAAGATGCCGCTTCTCTTTCAAACCAAGGGGCAGTGGGGGCGATTCTTGAGGTTCCCAACTTACTGCATTCAGGCAAATTTTATTTGTACCCCTTTAACAGTGCAAAATATTTTACCTCAGTCTTCATCTTTCCAGCTGAAAACGGCCACCATCACTTCCACACCCTGCCCCCCACCCCACAGCAAGGAAAAACAAACAAAAAAGAAAAAAATCACAAGCCCCTCCCTGCTGCATAGAACACAAACATTTTATTCATTTGAAATGGCCCTCAGTCATGTTCCAAGGGGACAAGCCACAGGTCATTTTATCCACCTAGATGAGGTCCGGGTTAAAATACACCACCTACAATACCCATGTCCAGTCCCACTTTCTGACTGGCCTGAGATGCCCCTCCAGTACATTTCACCACCGCTTTTGGGGATCTGAGCTGAAAAGTGTGGACCCCTTTGCCCTTCTCCACCCACCCTACCCCCAGTCCTCCCCAAACCACTCCTATTTCCTAACACCTGTCTCGGTTGCACAAGGTAGCTCCTTGCATTGGTCTTGGGGAGTTTGAGACAAGTGAGGCCCCCATCCCCTGCCCACTACCCCAGATACACCAATGTTCACCCTCCCCTCCTCGCCACACGGGGCCGCCTTTTCCTCGGTCTTAACCTCCTCCTGGGCACCCTGGGGCGGTCTTCTCTGCGGCCTCCAGCTGCCCCGGGGGCACCTACCAGTCGGTGTGCGGCTCGTCGACGACCAGCAGCACCTTGGCCTTCCTGGCGGCGGCGGGCGCGGGCGCGTCCACCAGGCCCGCAGAGGCGGCCGTCTGTTTCACGGCTTGGGACAGCGAGCTAAAGAAGCTGCTGCCCACCGACGGCGCGGGCTGCGGTTGTGGCGCGG
>NW_006408704.1:3243786-3255252 GCF_000296735.1 Chrysochloris asiatica
CACACACACACACACACACACACACCATATACAGAAATAAATGAATTACCTCCTAAACCAAAGCTGGACAGAAAGTGCCATCTCCCTACCCCCAGGTGAAAGAAAAAGGAATAATCTTCCATAACACACATACTATAGTGAGAAAGACAAGAACCACCTTTTCCTTAGTGCTGGGGAGAAAAGGAGACATCTCCCCTATTCCAGATGAGGGAGGCAATTTACCCTCCTCCCACCCCAGCAGGCACGGAAAGGGCTATGTCCTCTACTTTAGGGTAGGGGAAACCGGATCCAACCAGATCCTTTCCACTTGTTTTGGAAGGGAGTACGGGTGCATTTCCGGTGCCTGCACTCTGCATGGCTTATCTGACAGCATATGTTTCATTCTCCTACTCACTGATCTGAGATGAAACCCGGGGTTAGGCTGAAGAACCGCCCGCAGGAGCCTCAAGTGGAATAGCTAAGACTGCCCCAACCCTCCTGTGCTGGCTCACTGGCGTGCATCCTATGCAGCACAAAGAAGGTCATTTCTTCCAGACCTTTCTTCCTCTTCTTTTTCCTAGTTTTATCATGGGTCACAACTGCCTCAGCCTCCATGAAGCCGCCATCACGTTGCATTCCCTAAGTCTTGTGTGACCCCTGAGCTTTTGTTTTCACCTCTCATTCTCTGTGCTGTATTGCAGCAGGACTTGGCAGATAACGGTTCACAGTCTGGTCTCCCTGGGTGATATGTAACCTTGAGCAAATTGCCCCTTAGAGCCTCTTCAGCTGACAAAAGAGGACAAATAACACTTCTCAAAGTTGTTACATGGATTAAATGAGGTCATGTATGTAAAGCGCTTGGTATGCAGTAAGCATGCCCAGTAGTGGTGGCTGAATGGAGTCAATATTGGCAGACAGACTGTGCTTCTTCCATCCCAGCCGGCACTCAATTTGGGGCCTGGAGATGCACACTCCAACTCGGAGCCAGAGCTCCAGTGGTGTCAACTGTACTACCACAGTGGTCTTCCTATCTACGGTGCCCCAGGCACAGTGGTAAGAGCTGGGAACACAGGTAGAACTGGAAGTGGTCCTACCTGTGGGAACATCACAATCTATGTGAACTGGGGGACTAACAGGGGAAGGAGGTCATGGAAACAATGACCCACAATGGGACCTATAATACAGTTAGGCGAGGGGGTGATCATTTTACCTGTGAGGATTAGGAGATTTCTCAAAAGAGATGGCATTTGAGAGGGGTCTTGAGGCAACTGTAGGAGCTTACCAGCGGAGAAAGGGAGGGTTCTTAAGCAGAGAAGACAAGTAGGCAACTAAGGACTCCTCCACATGGAGTTAAATGCTTCATAACCTGTGCCTGGCTTTGCCATAGCCCCCAAAGGAAGGACAAGAAAATGTTCTGGTGACTCACTGATTCCATCACTACACTATAAACTTTTCAAGGATAGGTCAATAACCAAGCATAGTGTGTGACACATAGTAAGGCCTCAGTTGCTTGAGAGTTGACTTGGACTTCTACCCAATTGAGTTCTTACGTCTGTTGGAGAAAAAAGCTGTTAAGTCAAAAACTTAGCATAAATTAATTTAATATATTGTCATTTCTAGGAGTATTGTGAAGAGGATCAGAGAAATTTTATACAAAGACATGAATCTCTAATGGTGGAATTTCAGACACCGCAACACTTCAATTTTTTGAATACTTGTTAAGTGCTGTTGAGTCAGTTCTGACTCATAGCAATCCTCAAGGCTCAGCGGGTGGGTTTTGAACCATCAAACTTGTGGTTAGCAGTCCAGTGCTTATCCTATAATGACATACCAGGATAATGTATGTATAACAGAAAAGAATCAAGTAATCAAGAATGCCTAATAGGTGCTAGGCATTAAGCTAGGCACTGAAGGGTATCAGAGACAGCTCATAAAAAAAAAAAAAAAAAAAAAAATTAACACACAGCCAGAACAGGAAGTGAAGCAGCCAGTGCGTGTTAAAGGGGCCAGAGGAAGATGAAGTCTCTGAAGTAGGAGATTTCACAGGGGAAGTAGGGATTGCACACTGTTGTCGAGTCAAGTCTGATTTATAGCCATTCTGTGAATTAATGGGCTGGACTGCAAAAGTCAGTTTGAAATGCAAGGTTGGCAGTTCAAGCTATCAGCTGCTCCTAGGAAACCCTATACAGGGTCCCTATGGGTTGGAACCAACGCGGAGGCACTTAACAACAACCACAGTAAGAGAGAGTAGAGCTGCTCAATGGGGTTTCCCAGACTGTAGATCTTTACAGGGGCAAACGGCCTCATCTTTCTCCTGCAGAGCAGCTGGTGGGTTTCAACTGCCAACCTTGCAGTTAGCAGCCCAGCATTTAACCCACTGTACCACCAAGGATCCTTGGAGATAGGGATGAACTTTGGATAGGCTGGAAGGAATGGAAAAGGCAACCAAGGCAGGGAGAATAACAAGAGAAAGTCAGGGAGGCCGGACTGTGTAAGTTATAAGAATATGCAAATCTACTCCTTAAAGAAAAAGACCTTGCTAGTGTTGTTTATCCCTCTATCCAGGTGTGTAGTACGCATGCAAACATTTATAGGGGAGACTCTGAGAGGTTGTACTAATGCATATGTATGCATTTATGAAAGACTTGTGTCTATCTAGCTTAGATTCCCGCCCCCCAAGCAATTCAACACAAGGGATTGTGTCTTCCGCATCTCTCTGAGTAATCCACAAAGTCTGATATAACATTGAACACACTGTAAGTATCCCAGTGTTGGGAACTGGAGTAGGATATTCCCAGAGAACTGCTTTGCTTTAGATCCTTAATTGAAACCGTGGAGGCCTGCAAGACCATTAAGAATGTTTATCAAATATTCCATTACATTATTCAGTTATTCTCTGACAAGGTTTAAAAAACAATATTACTCTTGTGGGAGAACAGACTATACTGTATGTAATAATCAGGCATGGGTTGTCACAAATCAGTGGGATATGATCAGAAGTCCTTCATTAGTTGATACAACTGTAAATCTCATCTACAAAACCAATATCCTCCATGGTCCAGTGAGTCCTCACCAACAAGTGGCCTCGATGCAAAAATGCTTTATTATAAATGGACTTGGGTCTTAATCATTTGCAATGAAAATCTTTTCCTTTGAATCTAGATTCCAAATGCAATAAGAATAATATAGCACTAATGGTGTGGTGCTGTAGGATCAACACTGGACTGCAAACCACAAAGTCAGCAGTTCAAACCCACCAGGTGTTCCTTGAGTCAGAACCAACTTGATGGCACTTAACAAAAACAACAATTGGTTACTAGATCCCTGGTGGCACTGTGGGTTCGGTGTTGGGCTGCTACCCATCAATTCCTTTGCTGAAGAAAAATGAAGCTGTCTGCCCCTGTAAAGATGAACAGTCTCAGAAACCCTAAAATAGGGTTGAGATGAATCGGAATTCACCACTCGTCTGTCGGTTTGTTGTACTGTGGTGGCTTGTATGTTGCTGTGATTCTGGAATCTATGCCACCATATTTTAAATGCCAGCAGGGCCAACCACAGTGGACAGGTTTCAGATGCACTTCCAGACAAAGACAGACTAGGAGGAAGAAGAAAGAGACTACTTGTGAATTTTTAGTCACTGAAAAGTTTATGAAAAGTAGTAGAACACTGTTAGCACCAGAATATTGATTATTGAAACATGATGAAAAGCACCAGAATATTTTCAGATATAGTGCCAGAAGATGAGCCCCTAAGGTTGGAAGACACTCAAAATACAACTGGGGAAGATCTGCCTCCTCAAAGTAGACTTGACAGTGATGATATAAATGGAGTAAAGCCTTTGGGGAATTCATTTGCTGATGGGCACAACTCAAAATGAATAGAAACACCTGTAAACAGCCATTAATAATCAAAATATGGAACGTGCAAAGTACAAATCTAGGAAAATTAGAAATTGTCTGAAATGAAATGGAACACATAAACATCAATATCCTAGGCATTAGTGAGCTGAAATGGACAGGTATTGGCCATTTTGAATCTGATAATCACACGGTTTACTATGCTGGAAATAATAAAATGAAGAGGAGTGATGTCACATTCATCATCAAAAAGGATATATCAAGATCTGTACTGAAGCACAACACTATTTGTGATAGGAAAATAGCCATAGCCTCAGGCTCAACAATTCAAAACTACCAGCTGCTCTGCAGGAGAAAGATGAGGCTTTCTGCTCCTGTAAAGATTTACAGCCTCGGAAACCCTGTACAGGGTCGCTACGAGTCGGAACCGACTCCATGGTACACAACAACAACAACATAAGGAAGACCAGTTAATACCACCATTATTCAAATTTACGTACCAACCACTAAGCCCAGTGATGATGAAACTGAAGAATTCTATCAACTTCTTTAGTCAAACTGATCAAACATGCAATCAAAATGTATTGATCATTACTGGTGATTGGAATGCAAAGGTTGGAAACAAAGAGGAAGGATCAGTAGTTGGAAAATATGGGTGTGGTGATAGAAACGATGCTGGAGATCACATGGTAGAATTTTGCAAGACCAGTGACTTCTTCATTGCAAATACTTTTTTTAATCAACATAAAAGATGACTACACACAGACCTCACCAGATAGAATACACAGAAATCAAATTGACTACATCTGTAGAAATAGACAGCAGAAAAGCTCCATATCATCAGCCAAAACAAGGTGAGGGGCAGATTGTGGAACAGACCACCAATTGCTCATTTGCAAATTCAGGCTGAAGCTGAAGAATATTAAAATAAGTGCACAAGAGCCAAAATATGACCTTGAATATACCACACCTGAATTTAGAGATCATCTGAAGAACAGATTTGATGCATTAGACACTAAAGACTAAAGACCAGAAGACCTATGAGATGGCGTTGAGAACATCATACAGAAGAAAGCAAAAGGTCATTAAGAAGACAAGAAAGGAGGAAAGGACCAATATTGATGTGAGAAGACACTCTGATACTTGCTCTCCACAGGGATGCTAAAGCAAATGGAAGAAATAAGGAAGTAAAAGAGCTACATAGAAAATTCCAAAGAGCAGCTCAAGAAGACAAAGTAAATATTATAATACAATGTGCAAAGACCTGGAGTTAGAAAACCAAAAGAGAAGAACATGCTCAGCATTTCTCAAGCTGAGGGAACGTAAGAAAAAATTCAAACCTCAACTTGAAATATTGAAGGATTTTGATTTTATGGGCAAAATGAGCTCTGGTAACATAGTGGTTACAAATCGGGCTGCTAACCTCAAGGTCACCATTTTGAAACTACCAGCCGTTTCGTGGGAGAAAGATGAGGCGTTCTGCTCCCGTAAAGATTTACAGCCTCGGAAACCCTGTGCAGCATCACTATGAGTCAGAATCCACTCCACAGTACTTAATAACAACAACAACAATGGGCAAAATATCAAATGATATAGAAAGCATCAAAAGATAATGGAAGGAATACACAGAGTTACTGTGCCAAAAAAAAAAAAAAAAAGTTGATGTTCAATCATTTCAAGAGATAGCATATGATCAAGAGCCAATAATATTGAAAAGGAAGAAGTCCAAGATGCATTGAAAGCATTGGCAAAGAACAAGGCACTGGGATTTGATGGAACACAAACTGAAATCTTTCAACAAACTGACAAAGCACTGGAGGTACTCCCTCATCTATGCCAAGAAATTTGAAAGACAACTACCTGGCCAACTGACTGGGAGAGATCCATATTTGTGCCCATTCCAAAGAAAGGTGACCCAATGGAATGTGAAAGTCATCAGACAATATCATTAATATCTCATGCAAGTAAAATTTTGCTACAGATAATCCAAAAATGGCTGCAAACATACATTGACAGAGAACTGCCAGAGGCTTAAGCTGGATTCTGACAAAGACATGATATCAGATAGATTTGGCTGAAAGCAGAGAATACCAGAAAGATGTTTGCCTGTGCTTTATTGACTATGCAAAGATTTCCGATTGTGTGGATCATGACAAGATATGGACGCGGTTGCAGAGAATGAGTATTCTAGACCACTTAATTGTGCTCATGAAGAATCTGTACATGGACCAAGATGTAGTTGTTCGAACAGAACAGGGGAACACTGAATGGTTTAAAATTAGCAAAGGTGTGCACTAGGGTTATATTCTTTCACCATATTTATTCAATCTGTATGCTGAGCACATAATCTGAGAAGCTGGGTTATTGAAGAAAAACGTGGCATCAGGATTGGAGGAAATCTCATTAACAACCTGCTACATGCAGACAATACAACCTTGTTTGCTGAAAGTGAAAAGGACTTAAAATAGTTATTGATGAAGCTCAAAGACCACAGCCTTTGGTATGGGTTGCATCTCAATGTAAAGAAGACAAAAATCCTCACCACTGGACCAATAAATAACATGTATATAAATGGAGAAAAGATTGGAGTTGTCAAAGATTTCATTTTGCTTGGCTCAACCATCAACACTCATGGAAGCAGCAGTCAAGAAATCAGACTTATTACAATAGGCAAATCTCCTGTACAAGACCTCTTTATACTGTTCAAGAACAAAGATGTCAGTTTGAGGACTAAAGTGTGCCTGATCTAAGCCACAGTATTTTCAATAACCTCATATGCATGTGAAAGTTGGACAATGAATAAAGAAGACTGTAGTAGAATTGATGAATTTGAGTTACAGTGTTGGATGAAAATATTAAAAATAACATGGATTGCCAGAAGAACAAAACAATCTGTGCTGGAAGTACAGCCAGCTGCTCCTTAGAAGCCAGGATGGTGAGACTTCATACATATTATCAGGAGGGAAGAGTCCATGGAGAAGAACATCATGCTTGGTAAAATGAAAAGTCAGTGAAAAGAGGAAGAGCCGCAATGAGATGGACTGGCACAATGGCAGCAGCAATGGGCTCACACATAGCAACAATTGTGAGGTTGGCCCAGGATCAGGCAGTGTTTTGTTCTGTTGTGCATAGATAGGGTCACTATGAGTCAGTACTGACTCAATGGCACCTAACAACATCACCAATGAGTCAGAATCGATTTGATGGCAGTGGCAGTGGTGTTTTTGGTTTTGCTTCTTTTGAATTGACAAATGTACCTCATGTCCACCACAGGTCAATGGAAGCTTGCATGTTGCTATGACTGAATAAGTTTCAACGGAATTTCCAAACTGTGATGGACACAGAAGAAAGGCCTGTCAATCTTCCCCCCAAAATCAGCCAGCGAAAAGCTTCTGGATGGCCATGGTCTGATCCACTGATCCTTGAATGGCACAGGACCAGGGAGCATTTAAATGGGTTCTGCACCGGGTCACCATGAGTTTGGAACTGACTCAGCGGCAGCTAACTGCAACATTAGTCTATTTATTTTATGTCTTGCCTTTTGCCTAGAATTGAAGGAGAAATGAGATTTGGACCCAAGAAGTTCTACAAAACATAATATTCTGGAGCAGTCAGGACCTTTCTACCTATGGCTCAGACGTCAATCAGCCATTCTGTGGTCTCCTGAACCATCAGGGGAGACACCTCAGCCACTGCCTCCACAAGTCTCAGTGGTTCTTCTACGTCTGCAAGCCCAGGACATGTGGAGGTTCTTCCTGTGTAATCTTTAGCTTCCCACTGAATTGTTAACACAAGAAAACATCTGAAGATGCAGATGAAAGAATCCTGCAAAAATCAGGAACCAACTAAAATAATGTATTTCCTTTTTACCTAGAGCAACAATGCTGGGGAAAAAGCTCACAGGGAGAAGGCCGGGTACCTTATGATGCTGAGGTGTTCTTCTGTAGGCAGAGCTTAAAATCCTAGCTTAAAGGGAAACCTGGGGCACCAAGCCACCTGGCAAAATGCTTGACTGGGTTGTCTGCCAAACAAGGAAGTTTGCTGGAGCCTTGCCAACCTTCGTCCTTGCTCACTTCTCAGGACCAGGAGCCCCATTCAGACCTACCTGTCCTAAAGAGAAGTAGAAGGAATTTGAAAGTCAGAAACTGTAAATTCTAGTCCTGACTCTGTCGCTTTGCAATTACTGACACATAGTATCTGCTTTGGAGTCCAGGTGTGGTGCTGTAGGATAAGCACTTGACCCTAAGGTTTGTTGGAATCACAAGGTTGGCAGTTCAAACTTATTCGCCACTCTTCAGAAACCCTATGCAGGGTTGTTGTGAGTTGAACCGACTCGATGGCACTTAATAGCAACAGTGTCTGCCTTGGAGCTGTGGGTGGTGCAGATAGTTAAGTGTTTGGTACTAACGGAAAGTTTGGCAGTTTTATCTCATTCAGAGGCACCTTGGAAGAAAGGTCTGGAGATCTACTTCTGGAAGAGTAGCCATTGAAAACCCTATGGAGCACAGTTCTACACTGACACATATGGTTACCATGAGTCAGAATTGACTTGACAGCAACTGGTTTTTATTGCCTGCCTGGAAAAGTGATTTGAACGTGACAGTTTTACAAGATGAGACATTTGTCTTCCACAGAAGCTTGTTACCTAACAGTTTGGAGAATTGGATTTCCATTCAAGTGGGCTTTCTTGACAATGCTTCAGTCAGCCAATGCTGACCCTTTTTTTAGGATCAGCAGAAATCAGCTATGCCCCACAACATTGAATTCTTCAAGATGACCTGTTGTCAGCAGGGCCAGTTTGCTATATAGATGGAAATCACAAGCTCAATTCCTAAATCTGCTGCTTGGTAACTGTGTGACTTTGAGCAAGTCACTTTCAACCTCAGTTTCCCACCTGCAAAAGAATAGGGATAATTATCATAACTACCTGAAAGCACAATTTTGAGGACTAAATAAGATAAGTATATGAATGCATTTTATAAGCTGTAAAACACTGTGCAAATGTTAGCTATTAATACCTATGATACCAGGGGAATCTCAGAGCTTCCCAGTCCCACAACTAATACACAAAGAAAGGCTCTCACATACACACTCATCTCGACATTAAACAACCAAGAGAATTCAGGATGCATGAGGTGGGTCCTCTCCAGCAACTCCCTGGCTTAAATAAATGCAACAGCCACTTCACCTAATGGCTTCTCCTTTCCTGGGTGACCTTGAAGGCACTCAATAACTCTCTCCAGGCTTCCATTTCAGGGCCTGAAACGTGAGGGGGAGGGGAAGGAGTGGTGATGGGTGATCCCCAAGGTCTACTGTTGTGAGGTTCTCTGGGCGGAGCCCCATGGGGGAAAACAAGCACCTGATGTCACCAGATTCAACCAGACGCACAGGAGCTGAGTCTGGGAAGCAAGCAGGGAACACTAAGAGACCAGATGGCTTTAGGGAGCCGGAGAAAGAAGCTGAGGAGCCCAGAAAAAGCACAGGTGACGTGAATTCTGATTCCAAGCTTGCCCCTGATTTAAGCTACGACCTGCTTGCTAAGTCATCACTTCTCTGACAACATTAGGGACACAATAAAAACTGCTACTGACTAGATGCTGACTGCATGCCAGAAACTACTCCTGGGTTGTCTCATTTAATCCCTGCAAGGGAGGCCTTAAATACTTCTTTCTTTTAAAAAAACCAATGAAGCCTGTAAGATTACACCAACAACCAGGAGGTCTTAGAACTAACTAAAAAGTTGTAGAAGGCAGATCTGGCTGCCTGCAAAACCTCTTAGGAGGTGCTGACAGGCCCCTCAGAAAGGTGCCATCCATCAACAGGTTCCAAATAAAAACATTTATCAGAAGCCTTGTTATTGTTAAGTACCATGGAGTCGGTTCAGACTCATAGTGACCCTCTACACGGTTTCCGAGGCTGCAAATCTTTATGGGAGCAGAAATCCTCATCTTTCTCCCATGAAACAGCTGGTAGTTTCAAACTGCCGAACCTGAGGTTAGCAGCCAGATTCATAACTACTACGCCACCAGAGTTCCTCATCAGAAGCCTTAGAAGAGGTAATTTACCCTCCAGGACTCTCCTTGTAAGTTTCCCTTTCAAGAATCCTGCAGACATGGGATACTTGGAGAGCAGGGGCCCTGTATAAACATTCCAGCCCCAGGAAAAAGCTTCAAGCAAAAGGAATCTAGCTGATGAGATACCCCATTTCCAACACCACCAATCCACCCTACTCCTACCGCACCCAGCTAGGACAACAGTGCCTCTATTATCTGGCCTCTTGTGGGATGTGGGTGTATTGGCTGTTACCATGGTGACTGGGACATCTCTGTCATGCACACATGAGCAGCGCAGAGTAGGTTTCCCCCGTCTGGGAAATTCATAGGATTCATTAGAGACTGTTTTCCAGCCGTAACCTCATACCACTTCAAGGATGAGTGAAAGAGCATCTCTTCCACTCAGCGTTTGATGCACCCCAGGGACACCACTGAGCTCGATGTATCAAGTCCTTGCAGAAGGCAACCCCCTCCCTCCACCTGTGCTACAGATTCTCTCCAAGGAGGCACCTTGCAAATGGTAGTAAGAGACATTTACAAGCAGCCAGTGCACACACTGTTGTGTTTACAGAATCAGTGGACAGCCTCTAACTTCCTCAGTCCTGCTTGGTCACTCTCAGACGCTGGGCACTTTAAATCTTTAAATGGCTATTGCCTGCCTCAGACACTTACTAGAAATGCAACCTCATGCATGTTTCTTCCATGAGACTCTGTTTATCGATAAGTTGAGATTAATCACTTATTTCAAAGTTGTCAAAAAAGGTCATGTGTAAACATTGCCCATTGTAGTGTTTGGCACATGGTAGGTACACATTTTTAATACCAATTTTAAAAATAATGAAACATAGTTTCTGATTTGTCGATGAGGTGGATATGTATTTGAGCACTTAACAAAAATAAACTCGTTGGCATTTAGTAAGCTCAAACCAAAAGACCTCATCTGTGTCAGAGTAGAAGTCAGTTCTGAGTAGGGTTTCCAATGGCTGATTGTTTTGTTGCTGCTGCTGCTGTTGTTTTGGGAGTAGATCATCAGGCTTTTCTTCTGAAGTGCCTCTGAGCAGACTTGAACCTCTAACCTTTGGTTAATAGTTGAGTGCAGGGACTCAACCGTAACCCAGTTACTCCCACCACTTGATAGCTATGCAATATTCTAGAGTCAGTTTTATTTTGAGCCTCAGTTTCCTCATATGTAAAATGAAATGATTCTGTGTAAGGATTTTACTTGAAGGAATGATTATGTCTCTGCTGGGAAGCTGATTTGGGCTCAAAAGGGAGCACAAGAAGAGCTGGTAAAATGGTATACAGTCATATTACTAGACATCTAGATTAAACACTGGTGGCACAAGCATCAAGCACTTGACTGCTAACTAAAAAGGTCAGTGGTTGAAACCCACCTATCAGCTCTGCAGGAGAAAGACTTAGCTATCTGCTCTAGTTTCTCTGCTATTCATAAGGTTTTCATTGACTAAATAGTTGGAAATAGTTTGTCACTCCTTCTTCCTAGTCTGTCCTGATAAAATGGGTTATATGAAGCAAACCGTGGCATCAGGGTTGGAGGAAGACTCATTAACAACCTG
>NW_006408704.1:3255603-3263369 GCF_000296735.1 Chrysochloris asiatica
ATGGCAAATAAGGAAGCCCGTAGAAGAACTGATGCTTTTGAGTTATGGTGTTGGAGGAGAATATTGAAAGCGCCATAGGCTGCCAAAAGAACCAACAGATTCATGCTGGAAGAGCCAAAGTGCTCCTTGGAGGCCAAGATGGCCAAATTTCGTCTCTCATGCTTCAGACATATTGTCAGGAGGGACCAGTCGCTGGAGAAGGATATCATGTTTGGTAAAGTGGAAGGTCAGAGAAAAAGAGGAAGACCCCCAACATGATGGATTGTCCAAGTGGCAGCATCGATGGACTCAAGCATGGCAACAATAGTGAGGTTGGCCGAGGATCGGGCAGTCTTTTATTCTGCTGTGCATAAGGTTGCTATGGGTCAGTACTGACTTGATGGCACCTAATAACGACAACATCTGCTCTAGTAAAAATTCTAAACCAAAAAACCTATTGCCATCAATTCATTGTCTACTCATCGTGACCCTATAGGACAGAGTACTCCGTAGGGTTTCTGAGGTTGTAAAGCTTATGGAAACAGACTGACACCGGCCTTTGGTTAGCAGCCAAGTGCTTAGCCACTATGCCACCAGGCCTCCTAAAGATTTCATCTTATAAAACCCTATGTTGTTGTGCAGTGCCATTGAGTTTCTGGGTTTCTGAGGCTTTAAATCTTGCAGGAGCGTCAAACCTCATCTTTCTCTAGTGGAGTGGCTGGTGGGCTGGAACCACTGACCTTGTGGTTCCCAGTCCAGTGCTTATCCTATGAAGCTATGAAGCAACATGGAGTTGCTACGAGTTGGTATCAATTTGCTGGCACCTGACAACAATAACACTAAGCCGTAAGCACTGTAATAGATGGTTTTGTACTCTCATTGAATCCTCACAGTAAGCAACCCTGTATATATACAGTTTCTGAAACTGCAAATCTTTGCAAGAGCAGGAAACCTCATCTTTCTCTCAAGAAGCAGCAGGTGGGTTCAAACCACTGACCTTATGTCTATCCTATAGAGTCACTGTGCTCCCTAGGAGGCAGTAATCATTGCCATAAAATTTCAGTTGTTAGTAAGTGGCCAAATAAAAACAAACAAACCATATCCTCACCTGTGTAGGGTAAGTGGCTTGAGAAGAAAGCTCTCCCCACCCCCACCTCACGAGTTACCACCCTGCTGTCCCCAGGGAAAGGTTCCTTAGAGCCAGGGCCAGCTCTGAGCAGATGGCCCCATTTCTTATTCTCCAGGGATCTGAAAGTTGTCTTCCAAGGTCAAATACTTGACTATTGCCTCACTGAATATGATTCTTCCTGAAAGCCCATCAGCACTTTCTCTCTACCCCTCCCCTTGACCCTGCATGTGCTGGTAGGGCTCTGGCAACAAATACACTGGGTGGAGGGCTGAAGGCACCTCGCTGGCTTGCCTGCCCCTTTTCTTGCTCAGGAATGAGTCACTATTCCTATTCCCTGGTTTTTATCTTCTCCCAACACTGCCAGTGTCAAGAGAATGTCTTTTCTTGTCTCCAAAATAGCATCTGGTCCATTTGAAGCAAGCTAGCAGTAGGCTTTCTGCCAGCACCCTCATTTCTTGGCGAATAGAAGGCATCCCTCATCCAATTATCTGAAAGTCCCCTGACTTGATGATTCCGCCAACCCCTACATGAGAAGCTGGCCCTGGATATCCTAAAGCCACCTCAAAGAGATCCACAACAATGACCACAACATACTTAGACTTGAATTCTCACAACTTTACACAGTAGTAATCACACTCTCATTTAAAATGAGGAAACGGACTCAGAGAAGGGAGGAAATTTCCTCAAGTTCACACAGCCTTCACAGAAGAACTGAGCCTCAAACTCTAATTCCCAACATTTGGAGGAATAGTTTAACATTCACTGGCCTGGTGTGGCATGGTGGGGTTAATGTACTAGACTGCAAAGTCAGTTTGAACTGGAAGATCAGTGGTTCGAGCTCACTAGCTGCTCCTCAGAAACCCCATACAGGGTCACTATGGGTCAAAACCGACTCAACGGCACTTAACAACATCAGTAGTGATAGTGTTGGAAAGTGCTAGGGATTCGAGAACATGGAAGCGAAGGGTCCTAGAATCCCCCCTTGTGGAATCTTTGGTATGACTCCAAACCTGTGCCCAAGCTTGCCGGATAGAATGGGGCATTGGAACAACCACACAGAGAGAAGCTGTGTGGAAGAGTTGTTTTGAATCCTGACTCTAGCACTTGCAGCTTTATGAGCTCAAGTAATTCATCTCATCTCCCTGAGGTTTTCTTTGTCTGTAAAGTAGAACTAACACATAGTGTGCTCATGAGGATTTGAGCTCAAACGGTCTAGCATGATGCCTGCCAGGAGATACTCATGATTATAACCAGTCCTTCCAAGTGTAGCTCAGGTGCCTTCCCTCCATCCCACCTTCACATTCATTCAGCTTTTTTCCTTCTTCATTCAACAAATATTCCACTCAACACACAGTATTGCAGTTACTGGCTCACGTTGTTTCCCCCATTAGACTGGGGGTCTTTCTAAAAGCAGAGATTTTGTGTGAATCATCTCTGAGTCCAAAATGCCTAACACAGAACCTGGCAGCGAGAAAGAGAAAATAAAGGCATGGAGGAAAGGGTAAAAGTAAAAGAATCACAGGAGGAAAAGAAAGCCAGGCACCGAACAGTTTATCAAAAACCTGCTCCAGCAAATTCCCATCTCTGTATTCAGGCAGACAGGAAAGGCACCTGGCCCTTCCAAAGTCTTCTCTGCAAATGCCTCCCAGTTCTCCCATTGACAGGAGCCAAAAACAAGACAGGAATAATAATGACCACCAAATAGAAAGCCTCAGATGAACGCAGCACCCGCTCGGAGAGAGAGTAGAGACAGACATGGGATGCGTGGTAAGGCCTGGCTGCAGAAAGGAAAATTCCGTCTGCTGAGCAGAGTGGGATAAGCTGCAGCCCCAGGCCGCCTGTTGGCCGACAGGAGCTCCACCCATTTCTAGCTACTGTGCTGCAGCCCAGCAACAGCTTAGCCTGGCAGGTGATGAAGGAAGCTACAAATCCAGCAGGAAGACAGGAGGCCACGCTGGGATGGGGGTGCTGAGCCCCAGAGCTCTGCAGAGCTGGAGCATGGAACAGCAGTCTTGAACAACTGTACCAGGGAGGGGGTGAGGAAAGAGGGTCTTCTTTCTACCTGCTCCACAGACCAACTACCAACAACCTGCTGAACAAACCAGGGCTTGCTATAAATTCCATTCTAATCTCCCCATACTTCCTTCCTAGGATCTCAAAGCCATTTGTTAGCAAGGGACTGGTGATTCTCTACCCTACCTTTCAGATTCATCTTCTGGCATGCCTTTGCTCTTTAGTCACACTCTGCTTTCTTCTGTCATACCTCTGTGCCTTTGTTGATGCTGTTCCCTCTTTCTGGAATGCTCTCTGCCCACCTTTGGCTGCGTTAGGTTTTGTCCTTTTCAGAAACAAACCCTGAGAGCAAAGAGCTTACTGGAGAGGTGATTCCAGGATGCTCCACTACAGGTACAGAAGGGAAGGCAGTGAACAGTTTACCACTTTGGGCTCATTCTCACTGAGGAACCCTGGGAGATATTATAGAACACATCTTGGAGATATCCCATTTGAGTTAGGACAATGTCTTAGTTATTCAGTACTGCTAAAACAGAAATGCCACGAGTGGGTGGCTTTAACAAACAGAAATGTAGTCTCTAACAATTTAAGAGGCTAGAAGGACGCATTAAGAGTGCAGGCACTGGAGAAAGGCCTGCATCTCCTTTCAGCATCTCTAGACCAAGTATTCCTTGGAGAGCTCCTTGCATCTTGGCTTCAATCTTCCCCTGGATCTAGGAGCATCACAGTGTAGAAATCTCAGATCCAAAGGCCATGCTCCCCTCCTGGCTCTTCTTTCTTGGTGGTAGTTGGTCTTTCTGAGATCTGCTTTCTTTCTTTTTTAGGTTTTCATTGCAAATTCAGTGAAGGTTTACAGTGCAGATCATCAGTTTTACATTCAAATATCATTGCAATCAATGATTACAATCCCCTCCATGCACCATCAGCTAATATAGTATTTACCTCTATTGCCCTTTTTATTTTTGATGTACACATACCACATTGAAAATATATATTTGTTTAAATGTCCAAAGGACACATTTTGCAAGCCAGCCTCCTGCCCACAGGCACACTGCTTTTCTCAGTCCATGGACCTACAGACCTTTGCTGCTCTATCTTTCTATGCCACCTTCTCTGTGGTCGCCACTATTTTGGTTGCAATCCCTTGCTCCTCTCATGTGCTTCTCTCTTGATGGTCCTAAGGTCCTCTCTTCCTGAAATGACAGATTAACTACTCCCCCTTTTAGTTACATCTCGTCTACAGTTGTGACAACCACCATTAGACTTGATAACACTTACTCACAATTAAGTCATAAAATCCTATCCCTCTCATCACCAGACAGGAGGAAAACTATTCAGTGGAAATTTTACCCTAGCCACCTTGTTCTGATCCTAAGCACCCTCATGAGAGTCTGTAAGCCAGTCACTTCTTGCCTTTATAGCCCCCATTTTCGATAGCCAAAGTCTAAGTTGCCCATCCCTATTGACCCAGTATACTAAGGAGACATGCTTGCTCCTTAATGTGAAGAATCCTTCCCTTTGGCTTGGAATTTTGGGCAACTTCATCCATAAGCAAGGGTAGAGTCATCAACTTGTAGTAATTTATGCTTGCTTCCTGTATCTTCTTTATCTTCATCTGGTCAAGTTCTGGTCAGTTAGCCATACAAATAGGTAATATCTGCAAGTTTGGGAGTTCTCACACACCCACACCACTTCAGACCAGCTGGCTGCTTCACTCTTAACTCTAGCCCCCAGTGGCTAGGTTGTTTAATTTCTTTTATATCTCAAAATGGATGGACCCAAACTTAATCCTGTAGATTGCATCTGGCATCATAGAGGTGCGTGTTATAACACATAGGATAAATAGATCAGATGTGGGCTGATCACATTAGATCACACCATGGGGGTAATTACATAATATTAGTTCATCAGGGAGGTGATTCCTACAGCTTAATTGCTAAACCGTGGAGAATTCTGGTCCAACTAAATTGACACAAAACCCAACCATCACAAGAATTTATCGACCCAATGCCATTCAGGATAGGTTAGATTTTGCTCCCGAGGTATAAACTCTCCAGCAGGGACCAGGTAATTCTCTGCACCAGAGAAAGTTCTCAAGTAGAGTTTGAAGTGACAGGGTCTGGGCAGTGTATTGGTATCATATGTTACCTTTGATAACACTTATCAAGACCAAGCTCAAAAGTCACCACTAAAACCTCAGACAAGATTCACGGCCTCCTGTCCTGCATTCCCAGGGCTCGTTGAACACAATTCTATAGGATGTTTACCCTACTGCATTCGAGTTACTTTCTGCATGATTCCCAGATGGACATGGATTTCCTTAGGGCAGAAATTGTGGCTTCCAGTAATTTCAGTGACCTGATGACACATAGATAGCTGTTGTTGTTGTTGTTGTTGTTGTTGTTGTTGTTGTTGTTAAGTGCCATCGGATCGGTACCGACTCATAACGACCTTATGCACAGTAGAATGAAACACTGCCCAATCCTGGGCCAACCTCATTATTGTTGCCACGCTCGAGCCCATTGATGCTGCCATTTTGCCAATCCATCTCACTGGGGGTCTTCCTCTTTTTGTCTGACCCTCCACCTTACCAAACATGATATCTTTCTCCAGTGACTAGTCCCTCCTGACAATATGTCTGAAGTATGAGAGACAAAGTTTGGCCATCTCGGCCTCCAAGGAGCACTTTAGCTACACTTCTTCCAACACAGATCTGTTGGTTCTTTTGGCAGCCCATGGCACTTTTAATATTCTCCTTCAACACCATAACTCAAAGGCATCAATTCTTCTACAGTCTCCTTATTCACTGTCCAGCTTTCACATCCATATGAGGTTATTGAGAATACTATGGCTTGTTTCAGGCACACCTTAGTCTTCAAGCTGATATCTTTGCTCTTCAGCACTTTAAAAAGGTCCTATGCAGCAGATTTGCCTAATGCAATACGTTGTTTGATTTCTTGACTGCTGCTTCCGTGAGTGTTGATAGTTGATCCAAGAAGAATGAAGTCCTTGACAACTTCGATCTTTTCTCCATTGATAAGAATGTTGTTTATTGGTCCAGTGGTGAGGATTTCTGTTTTCTTTACATTGAGATGCAAACCATACCGAAGGCTGTGCTCTTTGATCTTCATCTGTAATTATTTTAAGTCTTCTTCACTTTCAGCAAACAAGGTTGTATCATCTGCATATCGCAGGTTATTAATAAGTCTTCCTCCAATCCTGATGCCACGTGTTTCTTCATAGAACCCAGCTTCTCAGATTATTTGCTCAGCATACAGGTTGAATAAGTACGGTGAAAGAATACAACCCTCTCACACACCTTTCTTAATTTTAAAACATTCAGTGTTCCCATGTTCTCTTCGAACAACTGCCACTTGGTCCATGTACAGATTCCTCATGAGCACAATTAAGTATTCATGAATACTCATACTTGGCAATGTTGTCATGATCCACACAATCAAAGGCCTTTGCACAGTCAATAAAGCACAGGTAAACATCTTTCTTATATTCTCTGCTTTCAGCCAAGATCCATCACATATCAGCAATGATATCCCTTGTTCCACAGCATCTTCTGAATCCAGCTTGAACCTCTAGAAATTCTCTGTCAATGTATGCTTGTAGCCATTTCTGTTTTACTTTTAGTAAAACTTTACTTGCATGGGATATCAAAGATATTGTCCAATGATTTCTACATTCCATTGGGTCACCTCTCTTTGGAATGGGCACAAATATGGATCTCTTCCAATAAGTTGGCCAGATAGCTGTCTTCCACATTTCTTGACATAGATGAGTCAGTGCCTTCTGTTCCGCCTCACTTTCTTGAAAGATTTTGATTTTTATTCCATCAATTCCACAGTAAAACTACAACAAACTGACAGATGTGTGGTGGGCATAGATAGCTAGTGTACATTAACTGTTACTGATGGTGGAGAATACTAACAAGACTTGACTTCTAAGTCCAACACTGCCTACAAAGACACACAGAAGGGTCTTCTGGGGGAGAGGACACAGGAGCCATTTTCTTAGAGGGTACAGGACACATTATAGTCTCTCCTGATTTAAGGAGAAAATAGTGTCATGCATAAAACATATCAAGTGTAATACTGAATGCTGACTTAGTTTCCCCAAGGCAATCAATCTTCAGTACACCAAAAACAAGTCTATCTGAAGAAGCTCAAATTGAAGCAATGTAAGCTTCAGTTAGTCATCTCTGCCCTAGTATGGACACCTCACAGTAGGCAAAGTGGCACTAGATTCACATAATTTCACTAGATACATAATGTCCATCCACCATTCATCTGTCAGTTTTCACACTGTGGTGGCTTGCATGTTACTGCAATGCTAGAAATTATGCCACTGCTAATTTGAATGTGGGCAGGGTCACATAGTGGACAGGTTTCATCTGAACTTCCAGACTAAGACTGATTCAGAAGGAAAGACAGACTACCTCTGAATGTTTAGCCACTGAAAACCTTATGAATAGCAGTGAAATGCTGTCAGGTAGCATTGGAATATTGAATGTTGAAACAAGATGAATAGCACCAGAATATTGTCAGATGTAGTGCCAGAAAATGAGCCCCTCAAGTTGGAAGGCACTCAGAATATGACTAGGGAATAACTACCTCCTCAAAGTAGAGTTGACCAT
>NW_006408704.1:3264054-3269075 GCF_000296735.1 Chrysochloris asiatica
CAGGAGGGAGCAGTCACTGGAGAAGGTTATCATGTTTGGTAAGGTGGAGGGTCAGAGAAAAAGAGGAAGACCTTCAACAAGATGGATTGGCCAATTGGCAGCATCAATGGACTCAAGTGTGGCAACAGTAGTGAGGTTGGCCCAGAATCAGGCAGTGTTTCATTCTACTGTGCATAAGGTCACTATGAGTCAGTACCGACTCAATGGCACCTAACAACAACAAAAACAACAAAAGTGAGCTGAAATGGACTGGTATTGGCCATTTTGACTCTGACAGTCACATGGTCTACTACACCAAGAATGACAAATTGAAGAGGAATAGAGTCACATTTATAATCAAAAAGAACTTTTCAAGATCTATCTTGAATTATAAAGCTGTCTGTAATATAATAAAATCCATATGCCTACAAGGAAGATCAGTTAAAACCACAATTATTCGAAATTACACACTAACCACTAAAGTCACAAATCATGAAGTTGAAGAATTCTACCAACTTCTTCAGTCTGAAATTGATCAAACATGTAATCAAGATGTGTTGATAATTACTAGTGATTGAAATGCAAACGTTGAGAGCAAAAAGGAAGGATCAGTAGTTGGAAAATATGACCTTGATGATAGACAGGATGCTGGAGATGACATGATAAAATTTTGCTAGACCAATGACTTCCTCCTTGAAAATACCTTCTTAAAAGAACATTAAAGTTGATTATACACATGGACTTCACCAATGGAATACACAGAAATCAAACTAACTACACCTGTGGAAAGATGCCGAGGAAAAGTTCCATATCATCAGCCAAAACAAGACCAGGGTCAAGCTATGAAACAGAACATCATTGCTTATACGCAAGTTCAGGCTGAAGCTGAAGAATATTAAAACAAGTCCATGAGAGCCAAAATATGACCTTGAACATATTTCACCTGTATTTAGAAATCAACTCAAGAAGCAGATTTGATACATTAGACACTAATGACTGAAAACTAAAAGACTTGTAGGATGACTTCAGGAACATCATACAGAAAAAAGCAAAAAGTCATTAAGAAGAAAGAATAAGAATAAAGAAAAAATGAAATGCATGACAGAAGAGACTCCGAAACTTGTTCTCAAGCACAGAGATGCTAAAGTTAATGGAAGAAATGAGGTAAAAGAGCTGAAAAGAAAATTTCAAAGGGCAACGTAAGAAGACATAATCAGATATTATGATGAAATGTGCAAAGATCTGAACTTAGAAAACCAAAAGGCAAGAACACACTCAGCATTTCTCAAGCTGAAAGAACTGAGGGAAAAAATTCAAGCCTTGACTTGAAATACTGTATGAATATTTGGGCAAGATATTGAATGATGTAGAAAGCATCAAAAGAAATGGAAGGACTACTCAGAGTCACTATACCAAAAAGAAATGGTTGCTATTCAATCATTTCAAGAGGCAGCATATGATCAAGAGTCAATGAACCTGAAAGCAGAGGTCCAAGGTGCACTGAAGGCATTGGCAAAGAATAAGGTTCCAGGAATTGATAGAATACAAATTGAAATCTTTCAACAAACTGATGAAGCACTGGAGGCAGTCACTCATCTATGTCAAGAAATCTTGAAGACAACTACCTGGCCAACTGATTGGAAGAAATCTGTATTTGTGCCCATTCCAAAGAAAGGTGACCCAACAGAATGCAGAAATAATTGGACAATATCATTAATATCACATACAAGTAAAATTTTGCAAAAAATAATTTTTAAATGGCTGTAACAGTACTTTAACAAGGAACTGCCAGAGGTTCAAGTCAGATTCAGATGAGAATGTGGAATAAGGTATGTTATTGCTGACATCAGATGGATCTTGGCTTAAAGTAGAGAATACCAGAAAGATATTTACCTGTGCTTCATTGACTATGCAAACATTTTTGACTGTGTGTATCATTACAAAATATGGACAACATTTTGGAGAATGAGTTTTCCAGAACACTTAATTGTGCTCATGAGGAACCTGTACACAGACCAAGAGGCAGTTGTTCGAAAAGAACAAGGGGACACTGATTTGTTTAAAATCAGGAAAGGTGTGCACCAGGGTCATATTCTTTCACCATACTTATTCGTTCTTTATGCTGAGCACATAATCTGAGAAGCTGGATTATATGAAGAATGTGACATTGTTGTTGTTGTTACGTGCCGTCGAGTCGGGTCTGACCCATAGTGACCCTGTATAGGGTTTCCGAGGAGCAGCTGGTGAGCTTGAACCGCTGAACTTGCAGTTCAAACGGCTTTGCAGTCTGGTGCATTAACCCACAGCACCACATTAGGACTGGAGAAAGACTCATTAGCAAACTTTGATATACAGCAGATACAACTTTGCTTGCTGGAAAGGGAAGAGGACTTAAACTACTGATGAAGATCAAAGATCACAGCCTTCAGTATGGGTTGCACCTCAATGGAAAGAAAACAAAAATCCTCATCACTGGACCAGTGAACAACATCCATAAAAATGGAGAAAAGATTGAAGTTGTCAAAGACAACTTTTTTCTTCAGCAGTTAGGCAATCAAATGATATTATTGCATTAGGTAAATCTGCTGAACAAGACCTCTTTAAAGTGTTCAAGAACAAAGATGTCAGTTTGAGGACTAAAGTGTGCCTAACCAAAGCCATGGTACTTTCAATAGCCTCATATGCATGTGAAAGTTGGACTATGAATAAGGAAGACCATAGAAGAATTGATGACTTTGAGTTATGTTGTTGAAGAAGAATATTAAAAGTACCATGGACTGCCAGAAGAACAAACAAATCTGTGTTGGAAGAAGTACAGCCAGAATGCTCCTTAGAAGCCAAAATGGTCAGACTTCATCTCTTTTACTTCAGACATATTATGAGGAGGGACCAGTCCCTAGATAAGGACATCCTGCTTTGTAAAGTGGAAGATCAGGAGAAAAGAGGGTGATCCCTAATGAGATGGATGGGCACACTGACAGCAGCAATGGGCTCTAGTGAATCAGTGATTATGAGGATGATGCAGGACCAGGTAGTGTTTTGTACTGTTGTACATAGGGTCACTATGGGTCAGACAACAGCAGCCCCTAAAAACAAGAAAAAAATATTCGTACTGAACCCTGGTGTAGCACTATAGGATTAGCACTGATCTGGTAACTGCAACGTCAGCAGTTCAAGTCCACCAGCTGCTCTAGGAAACCCTACATAGGGTTGTTATGAGTTGGAAACAATGGTATCCCATTGTTCAGAATCCCCTATGGCCATCATCTCTTAAGAAATCTGAGTCTTGCCTGAAAGATGGGAGCAAGAACTAGAACCCAGTTAAAATCGGATTGGAAATTCCCCAAGACAGCCTGAGGCAATACAGCCAGAGTTATTGTTGTTGTTAAGTGCCCTTTGAATAGATTCTGACTCATAGCAACCCTGTGTAGGGTTTCCAAGGAGCAGCTGATGAGTTTGAACGGCTGACCTTGCTGTCCAGTGCTTATCCTACAGCTCCACACCAGGTCTCCACAGCCAGAGTGGAGAGTTCAAATTGTTGCCCAAAACATCCAGTTAGGAAGTATCATGCCAAAGAAACATTATTTACAGGAGCAATACAAAAGATCAATTATCCCTCAGTAAGCTTGACAAGAGGTATTTTTTGAAAATGAATATTATTAAGAGACACAAAAGAAAACTTGACAAAAGATAAAAAGATATAGCATGTTCTTGGATAGGAGGATGAGATATCATAAAGATGTCATTTCTTCCTTAGTTTGTAAATTTAATGTCATCTCAATATAAAATACTGTCTTAGGACCGGTTTTCTAGAGAATTAAAACTGATGAACTATACGTGTATATATATGGTGTGGCACTGTGGGTTAATGCACTGGACTGCAAAGTCAGTTTGAACAGCAAGGTTGGCAATTAAAACTCACCAGTTGCTCCTTGGAAACCCTATACAGGGTCGCTATGGGTTGGAACCAACTCTACAGCATTTAACAAAATTATATATATGGAGCTCTGGTAGTGTAGTGGTTATGAATCAGGCTGCTAATTTCACGATCAGCAGTTCGAAACTACCAGCTGTTCTGCATGAGAAAGATGAGGCTTTCTGCTCCCATAAAGATTTACAGCCTTGGAAACCCTGTATAGCATCACTATGAGTTGGAATCAACTCCACAGCACATAACAACAACATATATAAGCACTCTGGTAGTGTAGTGGTTACGAATCGGGCTTCGAATCATAAGGTCAGCAGTTCGAAACTACCAGCCACTCCATGGGAGAAAGATGAGGCTTTCTACTCCCATAAAGATTTACACCCTCGGAAACCCTGTACAGGGTCGGAACCGACTTGACGGCACTTAACAACAACAACAACAACATATATATATATATGAAGTTTATTATCAAGGAAATGGTTTGCAATTATCAAGTCCCCAGTGGAAGAGAGAGTCCCTCCCTAGTGTTCATTATAATGGGAGCAGGCCACACCCCCAAGGAAACATCCCTTTAATTGATTGACTATTCAGTCATTCATCATAGAGTTAACTATGCCTGCATTAGGTTTCATCACCATAGGAATAAGCCTCTAGAAATCCTGGCCTAATCAAGTTGACACAGAACCCTAACAAATACCTACAGATTTGGGGGCAAACAAATTGAATCTGAAATTCATATTAAAAAACAAAAATCCAAGCATAGTTAAGAGAATTCTAAAAGAGAAGAATGGAAAGGGAGAGACTAGCTCTACCAGCCATTAAAACATGTTGTTAAGCTCCAATAATTAGACAGTGTGATACTAGTGCATCAAGATACAGAAATATCAGTGAAGAAAATGTTCTTAAGTAAACCTAATGCATTCAGAAATTTAATATAAAATTAATGTGAAATTTCAGATCAGTGGAAAATAGGATTATTTACTAAGTGCTGCTGAAAACACTGGATAGTTATTATGGGGATAAAATTAAGTTGAATCCATATCTTACTTACTACATCAAAATAAATTCCAGATGGATAAAGAAGAAATGGTAGTAATTCTTTTTTTTTTTTTTT
>NW_006408704.1:3270691-3272919 GCF_000296735.1 Chrysochloris asiatica
TTTTGGAAATACATTGCCAGGCCATTCTTCCTACTCCACATTAGTCTGGAAGCTCCACTAAAACCGGTTCAGCATCATGCCCACATGCAAGTCCCCTCTGACAGTCAGGTCATGGAGTGCACTGGCCAGAAGTCAAATCCAGAGCTATAGTATGGAAGGCGAGAATTCTACCACTGAACCATAAAGGCCCATATTTCTTAGTTTTAAAAAAGAGCACAGAGTAGGGAATAATAATAATTTTTTTTTAAAAAAAGAGAGCGAAAGAAAAAAAAAAGCCAAACTCGAAAAAGAATAAAAACTATTTTTATTAATTATAATAATACCAACAGAATGGACAATTGTGGGTACCAAAGGCAGATGAATAAAACTGGTAATGGAGAGAATTTGAAGCAGGATGGAGGAGTATGTTGAGACAACCAATCACATAGGTTTTGGTGTTCAAGTTCTGTCTTCACGTTTTGCTGCCTGTGTGACTTTGCTGGTTGACTTTACATGTGTGACCCCAATTTATTCATTTATAAAGCAGGAGTAATCATAACAACCTCCTTATCAGGTTTTTCTAAGGGCTAAAGGAAATGATGCATACCACAATGTCTGGCACATACTAGATGCCTAGATGGCACCTGGCATGTGCTCAGAGAGATGGGGCAGAGCTCAGTAGGTCAGTGTTCTGTGCAAGAAAGGCTAGACTGCTGTCTGACCTCCACAGCTGGAAGCCTGCGAGGCTGCATCTTCACCCTCCATAGCTGGCAGCCACTAAACCTTAGAAGACCTATGAGAAAGAAACGTCTGAAATCTTCTTTTGCAGCTTTTCTGTTTCCCAAAGTCTTTGATACCCAAGAATGCCAGATACCCAAGAACGGAAAGTACAGGGTTCTCTAGCACTGAATTCCCCTGGAAAATTCCACTAAGGCTCTAAATATACTAATCTATAATTGTGGCTCAACTGAGCTCACAGCAAGACTCCAATGTGTGCATTTTACACTATGTCATGGCCGTTCACCCTGGACCTTTCAACAAGCCCATCTCTCCCACTCATCACTTTCCTGCCAGATCTTAAAAGCAAGCTATAAATGGTAGTTGGTACTCTGGGCAATCCCTCAAGGTCAGCCAATCCTCAGTGCTATCTGATGCTAGCCTACTCAGCTAGATTCTATCTCCCTGCTCAGAGATCCTGGCTCCATTCCCTGACTTGATCCTTGCTTCTGGCCCTTTCTGAATTTGATTCATCTTGTCTCTCCTCCTGGCATTTGGAGCTCAGGTCTCCTGAAGATTTTTCTTCCCCTTAATTTGTATTCTTAATTTTATCCTTCCATACATGGTTTTTTGTTTTTTGTTTTTTTAAGTTTTTATTGTATTTTATTGTGTTCGTTTACATGGGAGAACATTATCTTTACATTCATCCTATTGTATTTTGTTTCATTGCAATGATTACAACCCCCTGCATGCATCATCAACCAATCAAAGGATACACCCCACACCCCTGCCCCCTCACTGGCTGCCAGCACACAGTCCCTCTCCTTCCCTGTGTCTAGAGTCCCCAGCCACTCCTTCTCTCCACGTCATCATCTCTGCCTCCATCCCTGGTGTCACTGCATCTCCCTTGATGGTTCCAGGGATCTCCACTCCTGGGCTGCAAAATCAGCCACTCCCTTCTTTTGTTACAGATTGTTTGCATTTACCTTTCCAGCACTCACTGTCAGACCTGATAGCCATCATTCCCTATTGAACCACAGGAGTCTTATCCCTCTCACCTTTTATCAACCCCATCCAGACAGGTAGGAAACAACTCAGTGGAGATTCTACCTTTCCCCATGCACTCTGGAACTAGGTTCCCTGTTGAAAGCTTGTAAGCCAGTCACTTCTTACCCCCCAAAGAGATCTATGCTTTTGATTTACACCACATCAGAATGGTAGCTTTAGCATCCTTGAAAGATTCAAATCATTTCTCTTTTCAATGTTCTTTGTGTTAGGGAAACAAAATGAAATCTGAAGGAGCAAGATCAGGATTGGAGGGTGAATATGGCAAGATTTCCCATATTGAGGACAAACCATTGTTGTCCTCAAAGAAAGAGCAAGTGCTTTTTGTATGGGAAGAAATTCCCCAGGGCAACTTTCCTGGCCTTTGCAGTTTTTGATTTTCTATAAACTTTTTCATAGCAAGCCCCATGATTATCCTGAGTAGTTGGAGAAAATCTATCAAGATGACCCCTTTGGAATTCAAAGAA
>NW_006408704.1:3273669-3286351 GCF_000296735.1 Chrysochloris asiatica
TTTTTTTTTTTTTGCTTGTATGGGTCTAGATATAATATTTTTATATTTTAACCATTGTAATGTTTAAGGACTGAACCTTTGGTCCCCCATTAATTAGGGAACATAGAGCTTATCCCAATAAAATTGTAAAGAAGATACAAGTTTGTCTCGCTTACCTTCCCACTCCCATTTCAGAGCCCCAGACCAAGCCGGATGCTTTTCCGTGAACACTACTCATAATACTTTACTCTGAATTGACCATCATCATTACACTCAAATCAGGTGCACCTCAGTCCTCATGATATCTTTGCTCTTAAACACTTTAAAGAGGTCTTGTCCAGCAGATTGCCTAATGCAATACATCGTTTGATTTTTTGACTACTGTTTCCACAAGTGTTGATTGTGGATCCAAGCAAAATGAAGTCTTGGACAACTTCAATCTTTTCTCCATTTATCATGATGCTGTTTATTGATCCAGTTGTGAAGATTTTTGTTTTCTTTACATTGAGGTGCAAAAGTACTGTATGTAGTCTTTGATCTTCATTAGTATTTCAAGTCATCTTGGCTTTCAGCAAGCAAGGTTATATCATCTACATACCCAATCCTGATGCCACATTCTTCTTCATATAAATCCAGCTTCTTAGATTATTTGCTCAGCATACAGATTGAATAAGTATGGTGAAAGGATGCAATACTGGCTCACACCTTTCCTAATTTTAAACCATTCGGTGTCCCCTTGTTCTGTTTGAATGGCTGCCTCTTGGTTTAGGTACAGGTTCCTCATGAACACAATTAAGTATTCTGGAATGCCCATTCTTCATAATGTTAACCATAGCTTGTCATGACCCACACAATCAACAAAGCACAAGTAAACAAAAATTTCTGGTATTCTCTGCTTTCAGCCAAGTTCATCTGACATAAACAATGATATTCTCACTTCCACATGCTCTTCTGAATCTGACTTGAATCACTCGCATTTCATGTGGATGTAATGTTGAAACCATTTTTTAAATTATCGTCAACAAATTTTATTTGCATGTGATATTAATGATATGGTTTGATGATTTCTACATTCTATTAGGTCACTTCTCTTTGGAACGGTCCTCTCTTTGGAGTGATTTTTTCCAATTGGTTGGCCAGGTCTTCTAAACTTCTTGGCATAGATGAGTGAATATCTCCAGGGCTCCATCAGTTCCTTGAAAGATTTCAGTTTACATTCAGTCTGTTTCTGGAGCCTTGCTTTTCCCCAATGTCTTCAGTACAGCTTGGACTTCTTCCTCCAGTACCATCAGTTCTTGGTCATGTGCTACCTCTTCAAATAGTTGAACATCAACCATTTCTTTCGGTACAGAGACTATAAGTATTCCTTCCTGCTTCTTTTGATGCTTTCAGCATCATTCAATATTTTGTCAATAGAATTATTCAATATTTCAAGTCAAGGTTTGAATTTTTTCTTCAACACTTTCAGTTTGAGAAGTGCTGAACATGTTCTTCCTTTTTGGTTTTCTGACTCCAGGTTTTAGCACATTTCATGATAATACTTTGTCTTCTCAAACTGCCGTTTGAAATTTTCTGTTTGGCTCTTCTACTTCATTTCTTCCATTCTCTTTAGGCTATCTACACACAGAAGCAAGTTTTTGAATCTCTTCTGACATCTGTTTTTTACTTTTATTTCTTTCCTGTCTTCTTAATGCTCTTTTACTTTCTTCCTGTGTGATGTTCTTGATGTCATCCCACAACAATTCTGGTCTTTGGTCATTAGTGTCTAATTCATCAGATTTGTTCTTGAGATGGTCTCTAAATTCAAATGGGATATATTATAGGTTCCAGGTACCACATCTTGGAACGAGGGATATCATTGCTGAAAGCAGAAAATAACAGAAAGATGTTTAGCTGTGCTTTATTGACTGTGCAAAGGCTTTTGGTTTTGTGGATCATGACAATCTGTGGACAACATTGTGGAGAATGAGTATTCCAGAACATTTTATTGTGCTCATTAGGAACCTATATGTAGATCAAGAAGCAGTTGTTCAAACAGAACAAGGGAATGCTGAATTACTTAAAATTAGGAAATGTGTGTGCCAGAGTTGTATTCTTTAATCATATTTATTCAATCTATATACTGAGTAAATAATTTGAGAGCTGGATTATATGAAGAAGAATATGTCATTTGGACTGGAGGAAGACTCACTAACAAACTGAGCTATGCAAACCTTGTTTGAAGAAAGTTAAGAGGCTACTTACTGATGAAGATCAGCAATTTTAAGAATACTTAAAATACTGATGAAGATCAAATATCACAGGCTTTGGTATGGGTTGTACCTCAATATGAAGAAAACAAAAGTCTTCACCACTGGACAAATAAATAACATCAAGATAAATAGAGAAAAGTTGTATTTTGAGTGCCTTCCAAGCTGAGGGATTCATCTTCCAGCACCATATCTGACAATGTTCTGCTGCTATTCATAAGATTTTCAGTGACTAATCGTGGTAGTCCACCTCTCCTTCTTCCTAGTCTGTCTTAGTTTGGAAGCTCAGCTGAAAACTGTCCACCATGGTTGACCCTGCTGATATTTAAAATACTGATGGCATAACTTCCAGCTCATAGCAACACACAGGTCACCACAGTATAACAAACTGTCAGTGGAGCGGTGGCAGTATCGGATGGGTGAGGACAATCAAAAGCAGGAATAAGATTGGAAGTAGATGTCAAGAAAATAGTCTCAAGAACTATTTTCACATCCCCAGATGAAAACTTGCTCTAAGCTAGGTCCTCTGTTTTGCAACACTTTTAGTTGCATCCTCTTGTCCAATTCTCCCTAAAGACTCTGATGCCCGGAGAAGTGTAAGAGTTCGCTTAAGGGTTGCTCAATAGTGGCACTATAGAATAAGCTCTGGACTGCTAGTCACATGGTCAAAGGTTCAAATCCACCAGCTTTTCTGCAGGAGAAAGATGAGGCTTTCTGCTTCTGTTCAGATTTACAGCCTCTGAAACCCTATACAGGTTCTCCATGAGTCGGAACCAGCTTGGCGGCACTTCATAACAACAACATATGGGAGACCCAGGTTCAATTCCCAGTCAATGTCCCTCATGTGCAGCCACCACCTCTCTGTCAGTGGAAACTTGAATGTTACTATGATGCTGAACAGATTTCAGCAGAGCATTCACACTAAGGCAGACCAGGAAGAAAGACCTTGCAATTTAGTTTTGAAAATCAGCCAATGAAAACTGTGGACCACAACAGTCTGATATGAAACTGTTCATGGGGATGGTGCATAGTGGATCATATTTTGTTCTGTTGGGCACAGGTCATCATGAGTTGCAGGCTAAGCTTGATAGCAGCTAACAGTGTTGTTGTTAAGTGCCGTCAAATTGGTTCTGACTCACAGCAACCCTGTATAGGGTTTCTTAGGAGTGGCTGATGAGTTTGAACCACCGACCTTGCAGTTCAAACCGACCTTGTAGTTGGGTGCTTATCCTACAGCACCACACCAGGACTCCTGCAGCTAACAATAACAACAATCAAAGAAAGCATTGTAACCCAGGTATTTCTCATTCTTAAATCAAGTTCTTTGCACAGCAGAAGATTGCTTTTCTCTGGTTTTCATTTTATTTAATTTACTCCTTCACTGTCATGGACATTTAACATGTAGATGTAAAACATCTACATGTTTAAAGGATTCTGCCAAACCCTTGGCCTCACCTGAGAGGGTGGTTCTCAACCACACAGATTCCTATGAGTGTCAGGACTACCCGATTCCCCAGGATTTTTCTTCCATCACTTATGTCAGAGGTCTGTTATTGCTCCTCAAACTGAGCCACAGTCATTAGGCACGCCCCTTCAAGAAGGATTTCCCTTCTGAATGAATTGGACAAATCCCCAAACACTAGCATCTCAAGCAAGCTTCCTCAGGGAAGAAATCACCTTCCAGATATGTGTTATTGGTGAAAAAGTGCTCATGTATCTTTGTTTTAAAATCTTACATTCTCTTTAAATGTATTCTTTAAAGCTATGCTCTGATAAGCTTGAATCTGTAACTGAAAGTTCTCTTGCTGGAAAGTACAATTGTAACAACCTCCAAACTAGCTGTCAGAAATGTGGTAATTGGATAAAAAATGAGTTTGAGCCGGCTGTGCTATCACACCATTATATAAACTGTGTCCTTTTCCTTCTTCACCCAGAAGAGAAGGAACATGGTGGAGATCTCCCTGGTCCAACAAGAAGAACAACATAGGCTGCTCCACTCATGATTGCTGTGATATGAGTCAGAGAAGCCACTGGGGACTGATAAATCTCTGTAAGGCTGCAAGGGTGCTTAGTGTCACCTTTGCCTGAAGTCACCTTAAGTCCATTAGGAGAACTTACAATAGGAATGATTCCAGGTGTTCCAAAAATATCATTTACTCAGCAGCTAAATCAATTCTTATATCTGGCCCCTCTTGTCTTGATTTATCTTACAGCCACTCAGGTTAAAAAGAAAACGATGGGTGGGGAATGGGGCAAGATGAATTTCTCAGCATCACAGAACTGAACAGTGAAAGATTCAGGACTCAGAACCACATCTTATAAGGTCTTTGTAGTTATGCTCCAATCTATATTATATTTGTAAGTAATCTTATTAAAGAAGGAAAACCAATTGCCTAACAGTTAAAAATACAAGTTTATCATCAACCTTAAGACTTCCCTAATGATGGACCCTCCTATATTGCTGGTGGGATTGCCAAAATGGTCCAACCACTCTGGAAAACAGTATGGTCCTTCCTCAGAAAGTTGGGAACAGAAATACCTTATGGTCCAGCAATTCCTCTACTTGGTATTTACCCACAAGAAATACGAGCCATAACACAAGTAGATATCTGCACACCAATGTTCATAGCAGCACTATTTACAATAGCAAAAAGATGGAGTCAGCCTAAGTGTCCATCAATGGAAGAATGGATAAACAAACTTTGGTATATACACACAATGTAATATTATGCTACCTTGAAGAATAACAAGGAAGCTGCAAGCCACCATGTAACATGGATGAACCTTGAGGACATTATGCTGAGTGAAATTAGTCAGTCACAAAAGGAGAAATACTGCATAGGACCATTATTGTAAAAGCTTAAGAAAAACACCCACACTAAAAGGGGGGAAAATTCTTTGTTGGTTACTAGAGTGTAGGGAGTGGGGCGAGGAGAGGAAGGGGAAGGTGGAGCACAGAGTAGTAAATAGACACAGGATAGTTTGGGTGCTGGGTTAGTGGGTGAGGCAATACACAAGAAGGAGGAGGAAAATGGAAGAATAAGGCACATAGGAGAACATTTAGGCAGGTTTGCATGGGCTAAGTGGGACAGAGGTAAATAGTGATGTATGCTCAAACTTGGAACAACAGGGCTCTGGGATACAGGGATTGAGGCATGGTTTGAATGTGTAAAAGAGGGGAAATAATGTTATGATGCTTGGCTGTCTTTTGAATCTTGGTTTCCCTTGCCTGCTATTGTAAACTAGACACTTGAGGGGGAGAGAAAGGAATTGCCAGAAACATCACCATAGAAAGCTCGTAAGTTCATCTTCAGCCTATACCTGATTGGAATACCTAAAATGAGGCTACAGCTTGCCCAGTAAAAGATGTTTCCTGTGAAGTTTTTGCATCGCATAAAACCATAGGTGGAATCCTGGTCTTCATCCAGAATCTTCTGAGGTGGGAAATTTCCACTTGAAAGGACAAGCAGACCAACCAGGAGTGGCTAAAAGAACAGAAGATATTTCTTGAAAGAAAGACCAGCAGGAAAAAATAAAAAACAATAACAGCCGCCCAACTAACTACTACAAGAACAAGCAAGCTGTTTTCCAGGCAATCATCAAGGCAAGTGGTCAGGTCCCCTCAGGGCAAATACCCTTCCAAGACTGAGACACAAGGGGAATACACAAGCAGGCATGTAGGTTTGCTGGTGACCATGTTGGTCTACCGATAAGGGGAAGTGGAGAAAAAAAAACAACAATGAAGTTGCTCGACCACGTCCTACAGACTCCTGTCAACCTGGACTCAGACCTGGTTGGCCAGCAATATGGCGAGACCTGGGGATTCCTGGGTCCAGGTTCAGGGACATGGCCACAAAGGACTAGAGCAGAGAGTGAAGCATCCAGCTGATATGAAGTGAGGGGAGATGCACAGAAGCACCCATACTTGCAGATAGTACACACTTGACCTGATTTCAATATCTGAATGATCAGAACTCGACTAGAGGAAGAAAGAAGAGGAAAAAAAGAGTAATCCACTACAATTTGATGAACTTGACCTATACTTATGGATGTAGTAGCTCATAAGAGGGAACAAATCTTTATAGCAAGGATCATTCTCACACACTTGGTATACAAGATTGCCAAGGATGGGCAACTTAGACATTGGCTACCCAAAATCGGGGAGTGGGGGGGGGAGGCTAAAAAGGCATGAAGTGACTGAATTACAAGCTTTCAAGAGGGAGCCTAGTTTCAGAGGGTGCGGTGGGGGGAAAGGTAGAATCTCCACTGAATGGTTTCCAACCTGTCTGGATGGGGCTGGTAAAAGGAGATGGGGATAAGACTCTTGTGGTTCAATAGTGAATAATTGCTATCAGGACGGATTGCGAATATTGCAAATGTAAGGGTGGATGTTTTGTAACAAAAGGAGGGGAGTGGCTGATCTTGCAGTTCAGGAACAGAGGACCCTGGGACCAACAAGGGAGAAGAGCAGAGTGCAAGACCCTATTCAGAGAAGCAGTGACACCAGAAGAGGCAGAGATGATGACGTAGAGAGATGGAGTGGCTGGGGACTCTGGATTTAGGGAGCGAGAGGGGCTGTGTGCTGATAGGTGGTGGGCAGGCTTACAGGGTGTACCCTTTGGTTGTTTGAATGGTTATATATTCCTGAGTGCTTTGGTGTAAATCAAAAACAAAAAGAGGGAATGGAAGCAAATGCTGTTGAATGATGATGCATGGAGGGGATTGTAATCATTGCAATGAAACAAAGTATGATAAGATGAATGTAAAGCTGATGTTCTTCCATGTAAATTATCACTCAATTCACAGTAATAAAAAAAAAATATTTTAAAAGGGACGCAAAATAGTAGAAGCAGGGTAACTGTTGTGACAAGGTATGCAATCAATGAAATGAAACACAATGTATGATTGGTTGAAAGTGGGGGAAAAAAAGCAATCTATGATGGGTATGGGTTGGGGGGAAGGAAAATTATTCACCGGCTAGAAGGTAGACACATGTCAACATGGGTGACAGGACAGGCAACATACAACAAGAAGGAGGAAAAATAACGGTAGTGGGAAACAGTGGGGAATGTAACATTAAAGAAGTGAATGGAAGTTTAAAAAAAAAAAAAGAGTTCCCTAACCTAACGAGAGCATCAGTTGTTCCGTGATAGACTTCTCATCTTCCATGTGGGAGACCTGGGTTTGATTTTCAGCCGGTGCACTTCATACACAGCCATTACTGGCTTTTCAGTGCAGGCTCATGTGTTGTTGTGAGGCTGAACAGGCTTTGGTGGCATTCACAAATTCCAATGGACTAGGAATTAAGGCTTGGCAACCTGCACAATGAAAACCCTATGGAGCCAAATAGTCTGATCCCTACTCATTGTGGTGATGGAAACGGGCAGCATCTCGTTCCATTGTGCAAGGGTCCCTGTGAGTCAACCGCTAGCAAGAACATTAACAATTAGCGTCCCTTCAATTGAAGCCAGTTTTCATCTGTCATACAGGTACTCAGATCATCTGTTTCCAACCATGTTTTCAGTCTTCTTCTTCCTGTTCCAAAACTCACCCCAATCTGCTCCTATTCTCCTTTCTCACTGCCTTCCTCCAAATTTCACCCTCAGGAAAGAGTGCACCTCTTTCTATCTTGGAATGACTGAGCCACAGCATTTTAACAAGAAGATAAGTATGTCTTAAATTAAAGGACTTAACATTTAGTGGTAGAATTTCAGAGATCATCTAATGGGTAGAAAGAATGTCTTCAAAAACTAAGGTGTTTCCAGGATCCCAAAGTCATACTAATGGGGAAACACCTATACATACATATTGTGTTGTTGTTGTTAAGTGTCATTGAGTCAGTTTTGACTTATAGCGACCCAGTATAGGATTTCCAACTCAGTGCTCACAGATGAGATCAGTTTCTCCAGCTTTGTGGACTTGAGTCTGGTTCAATCAGGGGCAATATGACACATCAGAAAGGCCCCTGGGCCAGGAGTCATGAGACTTGTGTTCATTCTGTCACTGAGTCTCTATAATCGTTGGTAGTTTACTTTACCTCTCTAGACTTTTTTTTTCCTCATATGCAAACACTGGTGTTTGCTTACCATTTTAGAATTCAGTGACAGTATTTTAAGGTTCATGGATCTGCATTACGGTCTGAATTATGGGGTGCTGTTTCTGTCACTTATCAAAGGAGAGAACTGGCAGCTAACTGAAACTTGCTAAGTGTCCTTTTCCTCTTTTGTAGAGTGGGAGTTATAAACACCCACTGCAGAGTGCTGTGAGAAATCCATATTTGACAAGATGTTTGGTTCATGTTCCTGTTCAAAGGTGATCAACTCTTCCTCAACTAGCAGCTTGTCATCTGATAGCTCAGTATCCTTTAGCTTTATTGGCTTCTATAAACTAAATTTATGCTCAAAACAATAGAAACTATAATGAGAAGGAAAATTATTTCTTGAACAAATGGAGCTTTGATATTCTAATTTTTCACCCTAGCATTTATGAGTCACTGAAATGAATTGGGTTCACTTTCAAAAGAAGCACATTCACCTCTTTATGTTTTCATAATCAACTCCCTGATGAGTATTTTAAAAGAGACATCAGTGTGTTCTACCTGGTCAGCATTATAACTTGATTAGTTATTAAATTAATGAGGAGGAAAAGATATCACATTTTATTAAATCTTGGGAATAAAGTTGGATTCCAGCAACTCAACAGTTTACAGCATTTCTAGGCCCTCTCTCAGTTCAGAACATGTCACACCCAGGAAACTATCTAATAGAAAACCATAGGTTTTGTTCATCACAAGCAAAAATGTTTACTTAATTTTGCTCACCTTATTCACCTGCGCTCCTAACAGTGCCATTGCTTTCCTTTCTAACCCTCTTTCTTTGGCACAAATGGTTTGTGTTCAGATACTAACCTAAAGGTTAGCAGTTCAAATCCACATAGCAGGAATGCAGAAGGCCTGGCAGTCTGCTTCTATAGAGACTACAGCCAAGAAAACTCTGTGGTGCCATTCTCCTCTGTAAAACATGAGTTGTCACGAGTCAGAATTGACTCAAACACAACATGTTTTTCTTTAAAGTGCAAGTATGTATATGCTCTTAATAAGAAATATAAACTAAAGCAAAGGAATAGTCTCCAAACTCTGACATCCAAACCCTAAACCTGGAAGCCACCCTTGATTTCTCTCACAATGGAACCATCACCTCAATAGCTCTGAACCCACCTCCACTACCACCAGCCTAGGCCAAGCCATCACCTCTATCCTTACTACTCAAAATATGATCCATAGAACACCAGCATTAGTGTCCCTTGGAAACTTGCAAGAAATGTAGAGTTGCAGACCCTACCCTAGACCTACTGAATCAGAATGACCATTTTCACAAGGTCCCTTTCATAGTAGCAATTGTAACTGTCCACCACTCATCTGTCAGTTTCTCATACTGTGATGGCTTTCGCGTTGATGTGATGCCAGAGGCTATGCCGCCAATATTTAAAATACCAGAAGGGTCAGCCATGGTGGACAAGTTTCAAGAGAGCTTCCAGACTAAGACAGAATGGGAAGAAGGAGAGGCAGACCACTTCTGAATGGTTAATAACTGAAAATTTTATGAATAGTAGTGGAGCATTGTCAGATAGAGTACCAGAAAATGAGCGCCTCAGGATGGAAGGCAGTCAAAATACAACTAAGGAAGAGCTGAATCCTCAAAGTAGAGTTGACCATATGACATGAATAGAGCAAAGGTTTGGGGATCTCAAAATAAGGAGAAACATCCGTCACTAATTGGTACTTGGAATGTATGATGTCCGAACTAGGAAAAATGAAAGATTTCAAAAATGAAATGGGATGCACAAAGATCAATATCCTAGACATTAGTGAACTGAAATAGACTGATATTGGCCAATTTTAATCTGACAACCATATAGTTTACTATGTTGGGAATGACAAATTGAAGAGGAGTGGTACCACATTTGTCAAAAAGATTTCAAGATCTGTCTTGAAGTACAATGCTGTGATAGCATAATACCCATAAAGTAGACTAGTTAATACCACCACCGTTCTTCAAATTTACATACCAACCACTAAAGTCAAAGATGATGAAATTGAAGAATTCTACCAACTTCTTCAGTCTGAAATTGATCAAACATGCAATCATGATGCATTGATAATTATTGGTGATTAGAATGTGAAAATTGGAAACAAAGAGAACAGATCCGTACTTGGAAACTATAACCTTGGTGCTGGAAATTGCATGATAGAATTTTTCAAGACCAATGACTTATTAATTGCAAATAACTTTTTCCAACCACTTAAAAAATGAATATGCACATGGCCTTCACCAGATGAAATACATAGGAATCAGATGGACTGCATCTGTGTGAAGAAGCTTAATATCATCAGCCCACACAAGGTCAAAGGCAGACTATGGAACAGACCATCAGTTGCTCATATGCAAGTTCAGACTGAAGCTGAACTCTTTAAACAAGTTCATGAGAGGCGATAATTGAACTTGAATATGTTAGGTGTCGTCGTGTTGGTCCCAACTCATAGCGACCCCATGTACGACAGAACAAGACACTGCCAGTCCCGCACCATTCATAAGGTTTTCAGTAGCTAAACATTTGGAAGTAGTCTGTCTCTCCTTCTTCCTAATTTATCTTCATTTGGAAGCTCATATGAAACCTGTCCACCATGGGTGATCCTTCTAGCATTCAAAATAATGGTGCCATAGCTTCCAGCATCATGGCAACACACAAACCACCACAGTACAACAAACTGACAGATGAGTGCTGGGAACTTGAATACATCCCACCTGAATTTAGAGACCATCTCAAGAACAGACTTGATGCATTAGACACTAAAGACCAAAGACCAGAAGAGTTGTGGGGTGGCATTAAGAATATCATAAAGGAAGAAAGCAAAAGATCATTAAAAAGACAAGGAACAAAGAAAAGGAAAAAATGGCTGTCAGAAGAGACTCTGAAACTTGCTCTTGAGCATAGAGAAGCTGTAGCTCATGGAAGAAATGTGGAAGTAAAAGAGCTGAACAGAAAATGTCAAAGGGCAGCTTGAGAAAACAAAGTATTAAAATGAAATGTGCAAAGACCTGGAGTTAGAAAACCAAAAGGGAAAAGAACACACTCAGTATTTCTTAAGCTGAAAGAACTGAAGAAAAAATTCAAGCCTCTGGGTGAAACATTGAAGGATTCTATGGGCAAAATATTGAATGATGCAAAAAGCATCAAAAGAAGATGGAAGATATATACAGAGTCACTGTACCATAAACAAATGATCAATGCTCAACCATTTCAAGAGGTAGCATATGACCAAGAACTGATGATACTAAAGGAAGAAACCCAAGCAGCACTGAAACCACAGGTGAAAAGCAAAGCTCCAGGAATTGACTGACTACCAATTGAAATCTTTCAACAAACTGATGCAGTGCTGGAGGCATTCACTCATCTGTGTCAAGAAATTTGAAGAAGACAGTCACCTGGCCAACTGATTAGAAGAAATGTATTTTGTGCCCTTCCCAAAGAAAGTTGAAACCAATAGAATACATAAGTCATCAAACATTATCATTAATATCACATGCAGGTAAAATTTCGCTAAAGATAATTTTTAAAAGATTGCAACAGTACATTGACAGAGAGCTGCCAGAACTAAGGATATCATTATTGGTGTAGATTGATCTTGACTGACAGGAAAGAATACCAGAAAGATGTTTACTTGTGCTTCATTAGCTATGCAAAGGCATTCAACTGTATGGATCATAACAAACTATGGATAACACTGTGAAGAGTGAGTATTCCAGAACATTTCACTGTGCTTATAAGAAACCCGTACATAGACCAAGTAGCATTCATTCCAACAGAACAAGAAGATACTGAATCATTTAAGATCAGGAAAGGAATGTGCCAGGGTTGTATCCTTTCACCATACATGTTCAATCAGTATGCTGAGAAAATAATCTGAGAACTGGATTATATGAAGAAAAATGTGGTATCAGGATTGGAGCAAGAGTCATTAACCTGCAACATAAAGATGGTAAAATCTGTTTGCTGGAAGCCAAAAGGACTTAAATACTTAGTGAAGTGATGAAACTCAACGACCATAGCCTACACTGCACTTCAATATAAAGAAAACAAAAATCCTCAGCACTGGACCAATAAAGAATACCATGAGAAACAGAGAAAAGACTGAAGTTGTCAAAGACTTCATTTTGCTTGAATCCACAATCAACCCTCATGGAAGCAGCATGTAATCAAAGAAATCAAACATATTGTATTAGGCAAATCTGCTGCACAAGACGGTCTCTTTAAAATGTTAAAGAGCAATGGTATCAGCTTGCGGACTAAGGTGTGCCTTACTCAAGCCATGGTATTTTCAATCACCTCATATACATGTGAAAATTGGGCAATAGATAAGGAAAACCTTACAAGAACTAATGCATTTGAGTTAC
>NW_006408704.1:3303973-3330028 GCF_000296735.1 Chrysochloris asiatica
CTCTGGGCCCAAGAGTCCCCAGGTCTTGCCACACTGCTGGCCAACCAGGTCTCCACCTGGGTTCACAGGAGTCTATTGAACATTGTAGGGCTTAGCTTGAAGCTTTATTGCTATTTTTTTCTCACTTCCCCTTATCAGTGATGAACATGGTCACCAATCATAGCATGTATTCCCATTGAGTCTTAGTCTTGGAAGGTGGTTTACACTGAGGGGACCCGACCACTTTCTTTGATGACTCCTGGGCAAGCAAGTTGCTTGTTCTTGTAGTAGCAGTCGGCCTGCCTATATTGTTTTGTACTTTTCCTGTAGGTCTTTCTTTCAGGAAGTATCTTCCGTTCTTCTAGCTGCTCCAGGCTGGTCTACTCGTCCTTTCAAGTGGGAATTTCTCATCTCTGAAGATCTGGGTGTGGTTTGATGGTTGACTTTTGAACTTTATCTTGGTTGAGGATGTTTCCATTCCATTCTCTACCATTAGTTTGCAGTGATGAATCCATGTCTCATCACCAGTAATGGGTTTTTTTTTAAGGTTTTTATTGTGGATTGAGTGAAAGTTTACAGGGCATATCATCGGTTTTACGTTCAACAAATAATACACCATGTTTCATTACAATGATTATAATTCCCTCCATGTACCATCAGTTAACAGTATTTCTCTCTGTATGTACACTTTAGCTTTGAAAAAAAAAACAACACTCAGGCATATATAATAATTTACACCTCCAAAGGGCATATTTTGCAAGTCTGCCTACTGGCCATCAGCTCTCAGTCCCTCTCTTCCCATGAATCTAGAGTCCTCAGCTACTCCCCCTCTCCATGCCCCCATCTCTGCCTCCGTCTCTGGTGTCACTGCTTCTCTGGATGAGGTCCTGCATTCTGCTTGTACCCTTCTCCCTTGATGGTCCTAGGGTCCTCTGTATCTGGACTGTAAGATTAACCACTCCCCTGTTTTTGTTACAAAACTTCTACCTTTACAATTTTGACAGTCAAAATTAGTCATGATAACAATTATTCACTGTTGAATCATATGAATCTTATCCCCATCTCTTTTCACCAGACCCATCTAGACAAGATGACAGCTATTCAGTGGGGACTCTGTCTTTCCCCCCATACTCTTAAACTAAATTCCCTCTTGAAACCTTGTAAGCCAGTCACTTTGTGCCTTTATCGCCCCTCATTTTAGGTAGCCAATGTCTAAGTTGCCCGTCCCTATCTACCCTGTGTGCAGACGGGATAGCATTGATACTTGATGTGAAGACTCCTTCCCTCTCTGTTGGTATTTAGAGTTACTACCTCCATGAGTATATAAATCAAATTGTAGCAATTTACCCTTGTTTCCTTTATCAAAAAAACAATTTTTTTTTTTTTTTTTGTAATCTTCCTCTTTTGAGTTCTGATTATCAAGCCATCGAGTCTAGGTCAAATAGGTACTGTCTACAAGTTTGGGTGTTCTATCATCAGTACATTTTGGTTGCATGTTTGATCAATTTCAGATTGAAGAAGTTGGTAGAATTCTTCTATTTCATCCTCACTGGCTTTAGTGGTTGGTGCGTAAATTTGAATAATAGTGGGTCTAGGGCAGGCTTATTTCAAATCAGGACACTTTCTTGTCATGGCTCATTGGACTCCATTCGATGGCATAGAAACAGATCAGCATATTTTATCCTTGTTTATTGTCAATGTCAGGTCTTCTTGGCAGGCAAGACCTTGCCTGCCAGTAGCAAGGTCTGAACCTTTTAAGAAAAGTGGATCACAGAGTAATGACAGTATAAATGTAGAGCAGAGAAAAGCAGAATTATGAATGCAAGAAGCTGGAGCAAAAGAACTCCAGATGCACCCCTCCTCCCCACCCCCGGCACAAAAATCTGTCCCTACAGGTCTGATTTGTACATGAAATCTCACCATTAGGGATTGTGTTGGGTTGTATTTTATGAAGATGGCAGCACTAATATATGCTCTAAGTGACATCTACATTCTTCCATTGAAAGGTATATGCCAACCTCCCCTGGAAACTACTTAAAGGGCCAACAGTAGTGGACCAATGAAGTAAGGCACAAATAACATTGCATAAATCCCAGGAGTAGGTCAGAAAATCCAACACGAGTTCTGTCTGGCTCTCTCTTGATGTACTTGCCCTTGGAGCCCAGGCACCATGTTGAAAACCCAAGCTCAGGCCACATGGATAGACCATGAGTCGGTGTTGCATCAACAGCCATCATCAACCACAGACATGTGAATAGTGAGTCCTCCCACCCACAGTCTTTAAGTCTTGCAGCTGAAGATCCAGATGTCCTGTAGCAAGGTTTCACTATGCCCTGAGTTCATGATCCACAGAAACTGTCAGAGGTAATGAAGGATTATTGCCATTTCAAACCACTGCACTTTTAGGTGATTTGTTTTTTGTTATGTTAGATTACTAATAAGGAGTGAATTCCTTGATTGCATTAGAGAGCAATCTTTCTAAATGTAAACACACACAGATGGGGAAGCATATAAAGCTAGGTACTGTCATTCACACTTTAGCATGAATTACTCACACTTTGCATCAACCTCACCAGAATAAAAGACAAGGTTAACTCTTAGGAAATGGAACATAATCTTCTAATGGTGTTATTTCATGCACAAGTCAGGCTTGTGGGGACATAATTTGTGACAGATTTTTGGGCAGCAGGTGTGGCTCCAATTAAATCTCATGGCTACTGAGGTCTATTTGCTCAAGCTTCCCACATTCATAATTCTGCTTTTCTCTGTTCTGCACTTGTGTTTGGATCCTGGGGCACTGAAGGGTCAGAATTTGATGTTGGCATCTTGTGGGAAGCAATCTGGACTTTGAAAAAAAAAAAAAAAAAGAATAGTTCTGGAGGCTACTTATATACAACCAAAACCCTCATGGGATTTGGTTTTTTGGTTTGGAGGTTTAGAGTCATGGTTTCATGGGAAATCCCAGTTAATTGTTCTAGTATCATGCTTCGTTCTTCTGTTCTACCTTCTAGTTCATTGTGTAGTGCCTGGAGTCTTAAAAAGCTTACAAGCAGCCATCTAAAACACAACCATTGGTTTCTGTTCACCTGGAACAAGAGGAAGGAGAGTCAGGAAAAGGGTGGTTGGGTACTTCCTCCCCGGACAGAGGAACTGCAGAAGAAAGTTCCAAATTACAGCTCTACAGGCTATTAGCTATAGCGACCTTGGGCATGTTGGTTAACCTTTCTGTGCCTCAGTTTCCTCATCTCTGAAGTACAGATGACAATTGCAGCATCATCCTCACAAGGTTTTTGTGAAGATGAACTCAATGTACATTAAGAGTTCTGCTTTATTGAGGCAACTCTGGCTAAGACTTCCCAGAGTGAGAGATATAGTGGTGATAGAGACAATTTAAGAGACAGAGTCACAGGTCCTGAAACACAAAATCACATGTTCCCTGTCCCTGCCCCCAACCCACAAAGCCCTTTTCATTCTCTTCTGATCCCTCTATTTGTTGTTGTTGTTAAGTGTCATCCGACTCACAGCAAGCCTGTATAGGATTTCCGAGGAACAACTGGTGGATTTGGACTACTGACCTTGTGGTTTGCAGTCTAGTGCTGATCCAACAGCACCACAGGACTCCCCTTCGTACTGTACCAAGGAGAAAATGTCATCTAGGCGCTAGTGTGTCTTTAACACCTCTCCACCCATTGCCTTTAAGGTGACTCTGACTTATGGTAGCCCCATGTGTGTCACAGTAGGACTGTGCTCCATAGGGTTTTCAGTGACTGGAACCTTTTGGAAGTAGATCACCAGGCTTTTCTTCTGCAGTACCTCTGCACAGAGCCAAATCACCAATCTTTTGTTCAGTAATCAAACACAAAGTTTTGTACCAGCCAAGATCTTAACATCTCTCTGGGGCTTAGTTGTGGTTGTATGCTGTCAAGTCACTTCTGACTCATAGTGACCCTGTATAGAGTTTCTAAGGCTGCAAATCTTTATGGGAGCAGAAAGCTTCATCTTTCTCCCATGGTACAGCTGGTGCGTTTGAACTGATGACCTTACAGTTAGAAACATGTGTAATCCATGATGCCACCAGTTTCTTAACTTCTCTCTGGCATTTACTAATCTGTTAATCCCCCTCTCTAACAATGCGTCAGGAGCTCAAAGCCTTCCCAGGCAACATTGCCTAGCTACAACAGAATAACATTTTCATTTTGTTATATTTTATTGTACCATTACTTTCTTTTATGGCAGAGAACTCTGATTTTCCATTTATAACAGTAATGTAAAAGTGCCTTTTCAGGAGAAAGATGAGGCTTTCTGCTCCCATAAAGATTTACAGCCTCGGAAACCCTATACAGGTCACTATGAATTGGAACAGACTCAACAGCACTTAACAACAACAACATGAGTCAGAACTGGCTTGATGGCAGTGGGTTTGGTTTGTTGGTTTTTTTAAACATAAAGTATTTATGGTTTCTTTTTAAAATAAATTGATTTTAAATATTTTATGTTTTATGGTACAGATAGTGCTTAGAGATGGAAAAATATTAAAGGTGGTCCTCAAACAATGGCAGGTTGGGAGACACAGACACAGCCAACATCTCTCTGGGAACCTTAGCTCTCCAGATAAGTGAAACCCTGGAAACATGTCCTGATCTCAAGTTGTGTCCTCACAGGTCCCTCTCCCAAATCCCCAGGACTCACTGCTTTCTTGTCATTTTAAAGGCTGTCAGAATACAAATTGGCACAAACCTTGTGAGATCATTTGGCATGTACATACTTCATAAGCCAGCAATTCCATTTCTAGAAATTTATTTTAATAAAATGACCTTGGATGTGCTCAATGCTACATGGCTGAGAACATATGTGGCATTGAGAACATTGCTTGTGACTGAGGAAATTCAGAAACTATTTAAAGGGCCATGATAGTGGGCCAATCTAATAACAATAGTGTGGCAAACTCACCATACTAAAAGTACCTAGTACTTTATATATGAACTCACATAATACAACATTTATAGAAGATAGATATTATTATATTAGTCCCATTTTACAGGTTAGGAAACTGAAGCAAAGAGGGGTTAAATATCTTGCCCGATCACACAGCTAGTAAGTGGGAGAACTCACATGTAATCTCAGACCAGTTAGATCCAGGTCAGCAAGATAAAAACCAAGGCGCATAATAGTGTTTTGAATCACACGCTATAGTGATATTATAGATAAAAATGTATTGACATAGGAAAGTGTTCCCAATGCATCAGTAAGTAGGAAGCAAGCAACAAAAAAGAAAAAGAAAAAAAAACCTGATTTTAATGAGTCTGGAAAAACAGATTCCATATGTCAAAAAAGGTATTTTCTGGTGGGTGGATTACAGGTTGTTTTTGCTGTTCCGTTTGTTCTTTCTGTGTTTCCCTGATTTTCTGTACTGAGTACTTGCTAACTTTTAGTAGAAAAGAAAGTTATGAAAAAATGACTTTTCTCTTCAGCTCACCATTCTTCTAAAAACAATTGGTTCTTTCTGATGACAATACAAGTGATGACAAAGGGGGGAGGGGTGGAAGAACAAGGTAGATGGGGGAACACTGAAGCAGGTTCACATGGGCTAAATGGGACAGAGGTAAATAGTGATGCATGCTCAACCTTGGAACAACAGGACTCTGGGGTACAGGGATCAGAGGCATAGTCTGAAGAGGGGCAATAATACTAAGATGCTTGACTATCTTATGAATATTGGTTTCCCTTCCTTACTATTGTAAAATAAACACTTGAGTGAGATAGAAAGGAATGTCAGGAAACATGATTGCAGAAAGCTTGTAAGCCCGTCTTCAGCCTATAACTTATTGGAATACATAAAAGGGGTTCTAGAACTTGCCCAGTGAAATAAGCTTCTTGCAGAGCCTTTGCAGTGTATAGGACCTTAGGTGGAATCCTGAGTCCCATCCAGAACCTTCTGAGGTGGGACATTCCCACTAGAAAGGACAAGCAGACCAGCCTGGAACAGCTAAAGCAACCGAAGATACATCTTCAAAGAAAGATCATCAGGAAAAACCCAAAACAAAACTAGCAGTATGACTGGCTACCACAAGAATAAGCAAGCTGTTCTCTGGGAAGCCTTCAAGACAAGCAATCAAATTCCTTCAGGACAAACCCCCCTCTAAGACTGAAACTCAATATTAAAATAAATGAGCTCTTATTATTCTGGTGTAGTGCTGTAGGATAAAGCTGTGGACTGCTAATCGCAAGGTCAGCAGTTCAAATCTACCGGCCGCTCCTCAGAAACCCTATGCAAGATTGCTATGAGTCAAAATCAAATAGATGGCACTCACCAACAACTAGATAATTTATAAGCATGATCTCATTGAACTCTTCCAAGAGCTCACTGCACAACTCCAGGGGGCTTGGCTCATATTTACTAGTTGCTGCCTAGTTGATTCTAACTCACGGCAACCGCACGTTGTGCTCCATAGGGATTTCAATGGTTGTGATCTTTCTGAAGTAGCTTGCCACACCTTTCTTCTGAGGTGCTTCTGGGTAGATTAGAACCTTCCAACCTTTTGGTCAGTAGCCAACTGCTTAACCGTTTGTACTACCTAGGAATTCTCCCACATCTTGGTTTGTAGTTAGTATTGCTAGCATTACATTCTATGCCACCACTGGAGCCTCATCAACAAATCTGGGATATAAATATCCTGGTGGTAGTGGCTGTGTGCCGTGGAGTCGGTTCCAACTCATAGTGACCCTGTACAGGGTTTCTGAGGCTGTAAATCTTTACGGGAGCAGAACTCCTCATCTTTCTCCTGCGGAACAGCTGGTAGTTTCAAACTGCTGACCTTGTGGTTTGCAATCCAATTCATAACCACTGTACTACCAGAGCTCCTATAATTATCCTGCTTATCTCAATTTCATAGGAGGGAAACTGAGGTACAGAGAATCTAATTAACTTAAAGGCACAGGAAATCTAATTAAATCACACAACTAGTGAGCTAGAATGAGCACTAAAACACAGGCAGTATGACTTCCGGGTCTTATCTCTTATTTTTAATTGCAGAGCAGCACACGGGCATGGCAAAGAAGACAAAGTAAAGTCTAGACAAAGACTTTAGAACCAACAGAGGCCTCATGGCCACTTGAAAAGAACACTGATCTGAGAGGCAGGAATCCCATGTTCTGGTCCCTGCTCTGTCCCTACCTAGCTATATGACCTTCAGAAAGTCCCTTTATCTCTTTGGACTTAGCTTCTCCATCAGTAAAATGAGGGAATTAGACAAGATGATCGTTAAGATCCCTTACAGCTCTGAGAGTCTACGATTACAGATGGCATCTCAATATGGACCCAGAAGTGTGCACCTCCCACTCAGCCTGGCCATGCTCCCTCCCACTTCAGGCAGCAAGCAGCGGCTCTCATACTGACCTACTTTAGATATGAGGGAGAGAAAGACAGGGAGGAGGGGGTGAATAGCCAAAGGATCACCCACTCTGAGTCCAGCTTCTCTCCAGCATGCCTACGGGTCTGACAAGGCCCCTCTCCCCTCTTGAGATCTCTTCTCCCAGCTCTGCAGAATTCATTAGCCTTAAAATATCTGTACTGGTTTAATGAATCACTTTTGTTTTTTCATGGTGCTGGTGATTCATTAGGGCATTTCTCTGCCTTTCTAAACATGTTTTGTTAAAGTTATTCTTGCAGACTCTTCAGGCTGTTGTATTCAATAAATAAGCAAGCTGCAGAGCAGCGTGTATCGTATGCTACTGCTGCTGTATGCCTTCAAGTCGGTTCCAATTCATATCAGCTGTATAGGGGTTCCGAGGCTGTAAATTTTATGAGAGCAGAAAGCCTCATCTTTCTCCAGTGGAAAGGTTGGTGGATTTGAACTGCTGACGTTGCAGCCCAAGGAGTGACTGACTATGCTGCCAGTCAGAGCTCCTTGTTTATAGTACGTTTTTGTTGTTAAGTGCTGTCGATTCGGTTCTAACTCATGGCAACCCTGTGTAAGGTTTCCAAGGAGTGTCTGGTGGGTTTGAACCGCCAATCCTGGAGTTAGCAGTCCAGTGCTTATCCTACTGTGCCATATCAGGACTCCTGTGTAAAGTATATTATTGTTGTTAAGTGCTGTTGAGTCAGTTCCAACTAATAGCAACCCTGTGTAGGGTTTCCAAGGAACTGCTGGTGGGTTTCAACTGCTGACCTTGTGGTTAACAGTCCAGTGATTATCCTACAGTGCCACACTAGGAGTTCATGTATAGTATGTTGTTGTTGTTGTTAAGTACCATGGAATCAGTTCCGGCTCATAGTACCCCTGCACAGGGTTCCTGAGGCTATAAATCTTTATGGGAGCAGAAAGCCTCATCTTTCTCCCGCAGAATGGCTGGTAGTTTTGAACTGCTGACCTTGAGATTAGCAGCCCGATTCATAACCACTACACTACCAGAGCTCCTTATATATAGTATTGTTGTTGTTGTTATGTGTCGTGGAGTTGGTTCCGACTCACAGTGACCCTGTACAGGGTTTCTGAGACTGTAAATCTTTATGGGAGCAGAAAGCCTCCTCTTTCTCCAGCATAACAGCTGATAGTTTCGAACTGCTGACCCTGAGGTTCGCAGCCTGATTCATAATCACTATGCTACATAGGGTGAGAAAAATAATTTAAATGTGTATTTACATTTGTTTGTAAAGAGAGGAACAGAATAGATTTTTCTGGAAGGAAACATGGGATGCGGGAACTGAGTAAATGAAATCAGGGCTTTACGACTTTTGAATGTACACATACTGCCCAGTTTTTTTTAAAAATCAACAAAAGATATTCTCCCTCCATCTCAACATTGTTTAAATCCAATTCTTCTCTTTCTATGATATTGCTGGCCTACACCTATAAACTCAGCCCCTTTGGACCCATGGCTCTCATAGGAACATTCGCAAGTTCTTATGTTTATTCAACTTTTATTACAGATGTCTTGTGAGGATTTGAGGTTGGTGTAATACTAAATTGAGTTAGATTTGATTTTAGCCCTTAGAGAGATAAGAAGAAGAGGAACACCACTAGACTACAAATCAGAAGATTTGTAAAACCTGAGGATATTTGGAAATCCTGTGTACCATTTACTAGCTGAATTACCCTGGACAAGTTAGGTCTAAATAGCTGGAACTAGATCACGAGTCTGTGAGTCTCTAAGGAAAGCTACTAAAATTACTCTTCAGTTTGTTCCAGCTTTTTAGTGAAGGCAATTAAGGAAGAATAGTGCTGGGGTTCAAAATCAGCTCACGGACAGTGGGCTTGTATTTCATTGGGCCCTTCTGAAATTTGGAAACTCGAGCACTTGCCTGGATGCTGTTTTCCCATTGGTAAATCTCTCCACCTTTCAATAAAACTCTTTGGTTTTACCTCTAACCGACTGGTGCTTCTCTACAACACCACAGATATTGGAACACACTACAATTCAAGGTAAACCAATATTCCTGGCTTTGACACAACAAATCCCAGGATGACCACTGATTGTTTAGCAGTTTGACAACAACCAGCAACGTTCCACCACTATGTTCCACTGTATAGCGCTTTCTCAGCCATAATTTTATCTTGTCCCCGGCAAAGTTTCTAAGTAGAAATCATTGTCCCCATCCTTGAGGACTCAGGGATGGAGAACGTCCAGACCGTGGGCCATGTAATGTCCTCAAAATCATCTGGTCTGGACCTACCAAGACAAGTGCAGTTCCAGCCATCACATTGGTAGTGGTGGATATGAGCCATGGAGTCGGTACCGACTCATAGTAGCCCTGTAAATCTTTATGGGAGCACAAAGCCTTATCTTTCTCCCGCAGAACAGCTAGTAGTTTCTAACTGCTGACCCTGAGGTTAGCAGCCTGACTGGTAACCACTATACTACCAGAGCTCCTTGACCATCATGTTGATGTTGTTGTTGTTGTTGTTAAGTGCCGTCGAGTCGATTCCGGCCCATAGTGACCCTGTATAGGGTTTCTGAGGAGCAGCTGGTGAGCTTGAACTGCCAACCTTACAGTTCAAACAGCTTTGCAGTCTGGTGCATTAACCCACAGCACCACACCAGGACTCCAACCATCATATTAGGGGTCAGTTAATTAAATGTTTGGCCAAATATAAACAGCTAATTTTTTTTTTTTAAGGTTTTTATTGTGGATTGAGTGAAAGTTTTCAGGGCACATCATCGGTTTCACATTCAAACATTCATATACCTTGTTTCATTACATTGATTATAATCCCCTCCACATACCATCAGTTAACAGAGTTTCTCTATATCCTCTTGAGCTTTTTTGGGGGGAAAAAACTTTGCCTTTTTGGAATTTACAGTCTTGGCTTTTAGGGAAGGTTTTTACATTTATCTGTGGGTATCCAGGGCTCATGTATGGAATTACTAACCAGCATAACTGAATAATCAGATAAGGGACATTTTGCTATGTCTGCTAGGTGGCTAAAGTCTGATCCTCAGAGCCTATGGTTTGGACGGCCAGCAACGCTTGGGCCCACAGGGACTTGAACTCCTGACCGGGTCTGCACGGTCTGCATCAGATTCCCCCTTATTTATTATTTGATAAACGGCTAATTTTTAAGCTGATAATTTTGTGTGGTCCGCAAATTATGTTTTAAATTTTGGCAGAAAAAAATGTTTCCCACCCTGCTCTAAATGAAGAAGGTTTTCCTTATGGTCAGGAGACATGTAATGTTGTTTTCCTGACTCCCCAGTAGGAGGTGACTGGAAATATTAAAACAGGTTCCAAACAAGCAATTTGATCACCATGCATGGAAAAACTGTCTCTGTGAAAAGAGCTTTTGAACAATGTCTTTATGAACAGAGGAGGCCAATTAGCAAGGCAATTGCCCAGGGATTAGCAATAATACTACATACTCCATCTGCTGAGAAAATACAACATTCCTTCTAGTAAATTATATGCCTACATTTATACAGAATTTTTTTGGTGTAGAAAGCTCTTTCACCTATGCTGTGTCTGTGGATCAGTTCCTTGAAAATGCTCAATAACGTGGACCCTGTGCAGAAGACTGATTAATCCAAAACCCAATGCCAACACTTTTCTTCCTAAACTGCTCCTAGTAAAAAGCCTGGGAAAATGAAAGATTCACTCTGGTGCTTCCTTAGCAGACCTACAGTCATTGATCGATGAGGGTGTGTCAAAAATTATCTGCACTCTGGCTATAGAATTTAGTCTAAAGCTCTGGTAGCGTAGTGGTTACGAATCGAGCTGCTAATTTCACGGTCAGCAGTTTGAAACTACCAGCTGTTCTGTGGTAGAAAGATGAGACTTTCTGCTCCCTTAAGGATTTACCACCTCGGAAACCCTGTACAGGGTCACTAGGAGTCGGAACTGACTCCACGTTACATAACAATAACAACAAAACTTTTAGGAAAGACAAATTACATCATTTTCCCACATAATCGCCTTGCTTTTTAATATACTTTGTCCATTTATCAACAAGCTTTTGTATTCCCTTATTAAAAAATGGTTTAGGCTGAGTTGTTGTTGTTATGTGCTGTGGAGTCGGTTCCGATTCATAGCGACCCTGTACAGAGTTTCAGAGACTATAAATCTTTACGGGAGCAGAAAACCTCACCTTTCTCCAGTGGAACAGCTGGTAGTTTCAAACTGCTGACCTTGCAGTTCGCAGCCCGATTCGTAACAACTACACTACCAGAGCTCCTTAGCAAGTCACAAATGCACCGCTGTCTTCACTTCTTCATCAGAGGTGAATCTTTGTTCTCTACGGGCTGCTTTCAGGAGACCAAACAGGTAAAAGTCTGATGGAGCAAGATCAGGACTATAGGGAGGATGCTTTAACACCTCAAGATCAAGTTTTTGCAGTGTGTCAGCAGTGTGGGCAGAGTTGTGCTGACATGCATTGTCATGCAAGATCACAGCACACTTGGGTAGCCGTCCTTTGTGCTTAATCTGAAGTTTAGGCTTCAGTTCTTCAGCGAGCATCTCACTGTAATGAACACTGTTGATTGTTGAACATTTTTCTTGATAGTGTTCCAGTACTGGTCCTTGAGAATCCCAGAAACCTGTAAGCATCAATTTTCTAGCTGATGGTTGACTTTTGAACTTAAATATCACCTAAATATCATTCTTTTCAATTATTTACTCAGTAGTTCTACGAATGTGTCTGATATATATTTTCTAACTCTGTATTTTGGTCACTTGTTTGAGACACTCTGTCTTGTTTCTTCATATAAGTGGAAATTGTTTTCTCTGACATGTTGTAGTGTCATTGTATTCCTATTTGACTGATGATTGTATGTTGTATGTTGGTGTGTGCTCAGGATCTCACCACCTGTCTCACAGTAGATGTGGTAGAGACTGGAGTGTGAGAGCAGTTCTCTGTTTGCTGTTTGTGAATTCACAGATTCGGGGCTGATGGGCCTGGCTCCCAACCCCAGATCGAACAGTTACTGCACAGGAGGGTGTGTCACAGGTCATAGGCTGACAGCCACCCAACATAGCTCAAGGTGGCCGCACTGCTACAGGGAAACTTACAGCCTGCCTATTTTTCTTTTTTCTCCCTTTCCTGTTCAACTTCCCTTCCAGTTGGCACTCAAACCAACACTCTGTACTATCCACTGAAGCCCAAGGTCCCAGGATCACCATTGGTATCTATTTCACCTTGTCTCCTGTGTCTTTGTTGTAGAGGGTTGGATCAGTGCAGCTCCCTAATCCGCCATCTTGCCCCGGAAGTCACATCTTTTTTTTTTTTTTCCCCTCAATAAGAGCTTGTAGGGATACCTGGGTGTAGTGCACATGATTAATGTGCAGTTTAGTCGCTACTAACAATATATTAAAGTCCACTCAACTCTTCCTTGGAAGAAAGGCCTAAAGATCTACTGAAAAACAAACAAAATAATAGCCACTGAAAACCTTATGGAGTTTGGTTGTACTCTAATTTATATGGGACCTCTGTGAGTTGAATTCAGCTTGATGACAACTGGTGTTTTTGTAAGTGTTTGTGAAACAAATGAACATAGAAATTATTGAAAGATGGCAGCCAAGAGTCAAGAAGCCTCAAGACTAAAATGAAACCTGAAACCACATTTTTCAAAAAAAAATTGTTATTTTGGACATGCACTTGCCTTCATTCTAGGTACTGAGTTTGCACTATGGTTTCTATGTTCTGAGTTTCTCCAGGTTTTCTGTTTTATAAAAGTCAGACAGCTGCAGACTTGGAGGAAAACATTTGTGTGTGTGTAAAAAACTTGGCTTTTCCTAATCAAAAGTGGGTTGGCTTCCAAACTTTTCTATCTATTAAAGATGTTCAAATCATCTTATGTACAAGCAAGGATTTTTTTTTTTTTTATAGACTATTTATTGTCCCTCAAGGGCAGTGTCTATAAAAAGCCATCCCAGCTGCCTGAAATGTGGGTGTAAATATAAAGGGTGCAAGGTAACATGTGTTAGGAGGAAACAGCCACTTAATAATTCAAAATATTTTCCTGCTACATACACACTGGAAAAGAGCTGAAAAGATATATGCTGAGGTGTTATCAGTTATTATTTTTGGACAATGTAAGCATATTAATGTAATAGAGTGGAAGTTACAGAGGGCCCAACTAACAGTGTGAGGGTTTAATCGAACAAAACAAGTTTGGGTAGGCGGTTGTGAGCACTGACTCAACAGCTCAATTTTGACAGGCCAGCATCTGTGAAGTTCTCTTGGCCTCTCACTTCTGGTCTCAATATGGTTCCAGCTCTAAGCATTAACATCCCATAGTCAAGGAAGAAGGGATAGATAGCATGGGCCCCATGAGGAAAAGCCTTATGCTTTCATCTCATTGGGTAAGACTGGGTCATATGGCCACCCAAGCTTCCAGAAAGGCTGGAAACATCATTGTGCAGGTGCTGGTGGGCATGCGAGAAGGGGAACTGAAATGGGCATTGGGTTAGCCAGTCAATGGTGCCTCTCACAAGAGACATTTACATTCTTTCTTCTTGCTTCTCTCTATCTTCTAATTTTTCTATAGGGACAGTTATTGTTCTTACTGCCATTTGCCATTGGGTCATGGTAATCCCATGTATGCCAGAGTAGAACTGTGCTCCAGAGGGTTTTATTTGTTTTGTTTTAAAAGTTTTTATTGTGAATTGAATGATAGTTTACACGGGAGAGCATCAGCTTTACATTCATTTTATCGTATTTCATTTCATTGCAATGATTTCAATCTCCTGCATGCATCATCATTCAACAGCATTTGCTTCCAATCCATGGTTGCTGATGTTGGTTTTTTTCGTATGTTCATCAAAGCACTCAGGAATATACATCCATTCAAACAACCAAAGGGCACACCCTGCAAGCTTGCTTCCTGGCTGCCAGCACACAGCCCTTCTTTCTCGTTGAGTCCAGAGTTCCCAGCCGCTTCATTTCTCCACGTCATCATCTCTGCCTCCATTTCTGGCGTCGCTGCTTCTCCAGAGGGTTTTTAAGGCTGTGAACTTTCGGAAGCAGATCTCCAGGCCTGGCTGGGTAGATTAGAACTGCCACCTTTTCAGCTAGTAGTCAAGCAACATTGGCATGTGTTACTTTTATAATACGTATTCTCTACCACTATCATCTCCCCCTCCACCTACTCCAAATGCAATTTAACAAGGGCTTAGAAATCAAATACACTGTGTCGTTTGATTCTGCAAACTCCTGATTCTATACAATCTTATCTTTGTTTAATAGAAAATGAAGCTCAGAAAGTACAGTGACTTTTCCAAAGAAACATGGAAAATTGGTGACAAAATGTAACAAAGAATTCAGGTATCCAGACTCCAAACTTCTGGGTTTTCTACTACACCAATTTGCTGTTAAATACCAAGAAACTTATAAATGGAACTTTACAGTTAGTTTGCTCAAGAGACTTCTTGTTGTTGTTGTTGTTAAGTGCCATCAAGGCAGTTCTGACTCATAGCAACCCTGTAGAAGGTTTCCAAGGAGCGGCTGGTGGTTTTGAACTGCCAGCCTTGTAGGTCAAGCCGACCTGCGGTCCAGTGCTTATCCTAGAGCGCCACAGCAGGACTCCTAGTAAAGGTTAATCAAGCACAAACACAAAAGATCGAACTCCCTCCTTTCAAGTAGAACTGAGTCAGTTTCCCCATTAAACCAATACTGAGTTATTGGTCCGTGTTTCACTGCATTTCTCCTGCTTCCCCTTTCCTCTACTCCCTCCTCCACATTCTATACCAACCCTTTCTCCCTTCCAATTCCCACAACATTCTCACTCAGTAGAAAGAATTCGAGCTTTGTCTTTAGATAAACCTGAGTCTCTTTCCTCACACCACCCCACCATACCACCACTTCACCACCTCCAACCACCCCCCCACCACCACTTACACCTTCAGCACATCCCATAACTAAAGCCAGAGCCCTGTCATTATGGAAAAAGAAAGGTTACTGAGCAGGCAGCTAGCAATGGCTACCACTCTCTCTTCAGAAAGGTGTAAAAGGCAATGGTATTGGGTAGGCAGCTAGCTGTCTATGCTACACCATCCATAGAATTCCTTCTTAAAGAGAGGACTGGAAAGAATTCTTTAACTAATCATTTGGTGGACAATAAGACACCTAGGAAGGAGCTCTGGTAGCGTAGTGGTTACAGATCAGGCTGCTAACCTCAAGGTCGGCAGTTTGAAACTACCAACCGTTCTGCAGGAGAAAGATGAGGCTTTCTGCTCCCCTAAATATTTACAGCCTCAGAAACCTTGTACAGGGTCACTATGAGTTGAAACCGACTCCACAGTACTTAACAGCAACAACAAGACACCCAGGAAGTTTGATCCAGTAATTAATAATATGCCAATATTGCAATATTATTATCATGTTTCAAGGAGTATTGTTAAGAATAACTACAGGCCTTTTGTTTTGCTGAATAAATATGTAAACTTGATTCCAGAGCTGATTTGCTTGGACAACAGAAAAACTAAATATTGTCAAAAGGAGTCACATCTGTTTTCACTACTCTCCCCTAACAGCATTCAGCCTGTTTCCTACATATTTTCTAAACAAATATTTGAATAATAGTTTGCAGGGATGCCAGATTATTAGCCTGCCAGGAAGAAACAAGACTTGTGCTCATCAATATCTGGTTCTTCATTTCCCTTCCAAGCTTCTAGGAAAAGTATCTGCCCAATCCTCTTACAGCTAAACAAGCCTATGTGACTGCTCTGGCCAATGGGCTGTGAGCAGAGGGGGCATGTTTAATTCCATGTTTCACTCCAGGCGGAAGCATACAGAGCTGATGTGAGTATCCCTATAGTGGTGAGCATGGGACTGCTGTGGAAGTGGTGGAGCCACAGAATCCGGCAGCCGAGGGCTCTGAGAGTCACCATTGTCTTGGGGTGTTGGATGGGATCTCAATGGACTTTAAGTAATCAAGAAATACATTTTTCATGATAGCCCAAAAGTGGAAACCATCCAAATGGGTAACTCAATGGATAAATGACTTTTTAAAGTGTGGTATATACATACAATGGGTTATCACTAAGCCTATCGTGGATTGAACTGTTTCCCCCCAAAGTATGTGTCAACTTGGCAGGGCCATGATTCACAGTGGTTTCTGTTATGTAATGATGTTACATGACCATTGGGTGATGATCCTCCGTGATGTGATCTGATTCAATAAGCCAATCAATTAGAAAAGGATTAAATGTAGGCTATAACACCTTTAATCCCATCAGAGCCCTGATTTGACATACTGGAAGTTTCCCTGGGGGGTGACCTGCAACATCTTTTATCTCACAAAGATAAAAGGAGAGAGACTTGAACAGAGAGAGAAGGACCTACTACTAAGATGGAAGAGTTGGGAGCAGAGCATGTCCTTTGGACCTGGGTCTCTTCCCTGTGACGCTCCTAGATCCCGGGGAAGACGGATGCCGAGACACATGGATATCTCCATGGAATGCTGAGCCTTTGTTGTTGTTGTTGTTGTTGTTAGGTGCCATCGAGTCGGTACCAACTCATAGCCACCCTATGCACTACAGAAAGAAAAACTACCTGATTCTGGACCAACCTCACAATTTTTGCCACGCTTGAGCCCACTGATGCTACTACTGTGCCAATCCATCTCACGGGGAGTAAGGGGTGTGGGGGTGGAGGGGTCTTCCTCTTTTTCCCCAACCCTCAACTTTACCAAACATGATATCCTTCTCCAGTGACTGGTCCCTCCAGACAATATGTCCAAAGTATGAGAGACGGAGTCTGGCCATCCTGGCCTCCAAGGAGCACTCTGGCTGTGCTTCATGCAACACAGATGCTGGGCCTACAGCTGCTGAAAGGTGACAAAGACCTTCCTCCTGAACTATGAGCATCAGAGAGAGAAAGCCTTCCCTGTGAGCCGGCCCCTTAAACTCAGACTTCTAGCCTCCTAAACTGTGAAGGAATCAGTTTCTGGTTGGTAAAGCCATCCCCTTGAGGCCTTTCTGTTCTAGCTGCCCGAGACGACAAAGTCACAGCCATAAAAAGGAATGCAATTCTGATAGATGTTATGACACGGATGAACCTTGAAAACATCACACCAAGCAAAAGAAGCCATACACTAAAGACCACATACTGCCATCTCCATTCATATGAACTGTCCAGAGTAGCCACATTCATTGAGTCAGAAAGCAGATTCATGTTTTCCAGGAGCTGGGGGGCAGGGAAGACAGGGAGTGTCAGCTAATGGGTATAGGGCTTCTCTGTGGAGTAACAATATACTAAAATTAGATTGTGACAGTGGGTACACACCCAGAGTCTCGGATTTCAAGTCAAAATACTTGTTAGCAAGTATTATATTTCTTTGACTTTTTACCTTTTTTAAAAAATTATGCTGGACTTTTTCTCAATTCCCCATTCAACAGGACAGTGAAACATGGGGAGCCTATTCCCAAAAGGGAGAAACATTTTTTAGGCTTAATTATGGTTTGCTTTTGGAGCACAGTAGCTCTGTAGGATAAGCACTGGACTGCTAACCACAAGGTCAGCAGCTCAAGCCCACCAGCTGCTCCACAAAAGAAAGATGAGGCTTTGTCCTCTTTGTCTTAGTATAGCTCTACAACCTTGGAAACCCTATACAGGGTTGCTATGAGTCAGGACTGACTCGACAGCACTTTGCAACAACAATGGATATATTCAATACCACACTGTATTGTACAATTTAAAAGGGTGAATCGTATGATATGTGAATTCTATCTCGATGCAGCTGTAAAGCAAAAAAAGAAAAAGAAACACTTTTGATATGTTCTGAGCATTGCACTTTGACTGGCTAATGGAAAAAGTCGTCTTATGCTTCTTAGGGTCAGCTGTACACTGGTGTTAGCAAAAAGTGCAGATGCCTGGGTCTGTCTTCAAAGATTCTGGTGTCCTTAGTAGGGAGTGTGGCCTGGGTGTTAGGCGTTTCTTAACCCTCTCAGGTGATTTTACTGTGGAGCAAAGTTTGAGGACCACTGGTTTAAGTCAAGTTATATAGCTAATAAATGACCAAGCTGAGATGTAAACCCATGTCTCTCTGATGTGTAGTCAGCTACCTTGTAAGAAATGGTAATATATAAACGGTACTATTGTTGGCCAGGAGCAAAATGAAACCATTTGCTCCAGTAAAGATTTACCACCTTGGAAACTCTAAGGAGCAGTTCACTGTGTCCTAACAAGGTCATCATGAGTCAGAATCGGCTGCATGGCATTGGAGTGTTTGGTTTGGGTTGCTGTTAGCTGCTGTCAAGTTTTCCCTGAACTCATGTCAGCCCCATATATAAGATAATGAAATGCCACCTGGTTCTACACCAGCCCCATGACTGGCGATACATATGACTTCCACTGGCTGGCTTTCAGAAATAAATGGCCAGGCCTTTCTTTCTACTCTCAGTCTGGAAACTCCACTGGAACCTGTTTCGCATCATAGCAAAACATAAGCCTCCACTGACAGATGAGTGTTGACTGAGTGTGAGGTTTATTGGCTGGGAGTCAAACCCCAGGACTCGTCCAAGGAAGGTAACTCTACCACAGCATTACCTCCATGTAATTGGTAGCTGTAATCGCTATTATTACACGAGGGGTGAGGTCAGAACCTGGACTATTCATGCCCAGAGGAGATCAGGCCACAGGAGAAGTGGGGTGCAGTCCAGTGTTCCTGTTTTCTCCCAGTTGTGGACAGACAAAAGCAGACAAACATGGGTGTGCTTCTTCCCGGGCAGCCCTCCAGATGGCAGGAACAGCTGCAGAGGCCTGGACTCACCTCACACCCACGCTTGCTGCTTTTTGAAGATGGAGACAAAAACCAGGTTGTTCCGGCCCCCAGAAGAGAGACGCATATTGATCAACCCTGAGAAATCATAGCAGCCTTTAACTCAATTTCTTACCAATTATCCCAGAGAACTGTCTCTAAGGAATGGAGGTCCGGGCCCTATTAACTAGAACTCTAGACCATTGAAAACAAACATTCCAGCCACAGCATTCATTTGAAAAATCCAGAGTGGGGACGGAATGCTCAGAAAAGACTATCAGTCATTTTAGAAACCATTAGAGGCATTGTCTAACACCAATAATAAAAATAAGGACTGTCATCTGTTGGCCTGTGGTAATTGCTTTCTCTCATTTAATCCTCATCACAACCCCATGAAGCAGGTACTTGTACTGTTAGCAGCCATTCAGTTGATTCCAGCTCATGGCAACCCCACACATTACACAATAGAACTGCTCCACAGCATTTTCTGGACTGTAGTTTAAACCCACCAGCCTCTCCTCAGAAACCCTGTGCAGGGTAGCTATGAGTCAGAACTCCCTCAACCGCACTTAACAACAACAGTCTTAACCAAAGGAGTCCCTGAGTGGCACAAATCATTAAGTGCTCAGCTACTAAACTGAAAGGTTGCTGGTTCAAACCCACCAGAGGAGCCTCGGGAGGCAGATCTTGTGATCTGCCAGACTTGAAAATACTATGAAGTAGTTCCACTCTGCACACATGGGGTTGTCATGAGTTGAAACTGATCAAATGGTAACTAACAACAACAGCTTAATGGACAGAGATCGCCAAGTCTTTCTTCCTTGGCTCTGCTGGGTGGGTTCAGATTGGCAATCTTTAGGTAGAGTCCCAGCTGTTTTTACCACCCAGGGACCTTGCTCCACTTAATAGGTGAGGAGATTCAGGTTCAGGAAAGGAGGTAATTTGCCCAAGGTCACACAATTAGTAATAGCAGAGTTGGGGTTTGAATCCAAGCCTAGCTTTAAACCACTTGTGTTCTGCTTCTCTGCATAGCGGTATATATCATATATCCCTGCTTTCTTTGGCCTTCAGAGAAAGAAATATCCTTCCTTTGACTATGCAGTGTAATAATTGTCTCTGCTGCATCAAGGAGGAGCAGAGCCCAGCTGTTTCTCTGTACACAACCCTCTCTGCTCTGCAGAAAAGGAAAGGACTCACTGGGTTGGCTGGAGGACCCCAAAGAGTCTGAACATGCTCAGCTTTGAAGGAAGGGTGCCAGCACTGAGGAGGGAGGTTGTTTCAAGCCCTTACTCTTTGGCTTTTTCATAAGTGCTTTCTGCTGTTTTAATTTGCCCCGAGGATCTGGAAAGAAAAGCCCTCGATTTCAAAGGCTCCATATAGAACAAGTTCAGTGTAATCATTTAATTTCCAATCATAAAATATATACGTGGCCAGGTGATATTTTGAATTAGTGGGCCAATTTTTGTTCCGAGATAGCAGGATTGTTACTAGTTGTTATTTTATCCCTCCTCCTCAGGGCAAACTGTGGTCTGTATCCTTCACCAAAGTTACTCCCAGCAGTCAGCTGAATCTAGCTCTCCTGCCTGATCCCTGAAGGCTGAAAACCCATTCACAGGAGAACAAGAGCTACACTCCATGATTACAGACAGGCTGCCAGGCTTGTCTGAGAAAGCCACAATGGGGTCCAGAAAACTGTGCTTCCAGCCAGTTGGCCAGCAGGCTAGCAGAGACCTAGAATCATCATGAATTTGAGTCTGCCCTTTGATAGCTCACAATTAAAAGGTCTGACTGAAGGCAATGGGAAGCAAACACTACAAACAGTCTTGCAATTTCAAGCTGTTAGCTAGCCAATGGGTTAGTGAGCAAAGATTTTGAGTTCTTTTAAAACAATTTTCTTTTAAATTTACAAGCTAATGAGGAACTCACTCTTCACTCACATTCAGAGCTAGCTAACAAACAAGGTAGCAGAAAAACTGGATCCATGGATTCACACTAGATTTGAAGCTCTTTTGTTAGCTCTTATCCATCTTAGCTTGGAAACTCTTTAGGCAAGTAGTTAGGGAGCGCATCTTGATTGATTTGATTTATTTACCATTTTGTCCAGAAAACCCTGGTTACTACCCTAGCTTGCTCACCAGACTTGGGTTGCAAATTGAATACGTAACAGGAAAAACCAGATGCCTGTACATCTGGTTCATTGCAGCACTAATCACAACAGACAGGAGATGGAAAAAACCTGAATATCTGTCACCAGATGATTTGATCAACAAATCCAATGGAGTTATGATTTTGCCATTTGAGAAACGAAATACTGATTCATGCTACGACATGGGTGAACCTTGAAAGCAATGTTGTATAATCCCACCAATATGTAAAATCTGGAATAGGCAAATGCCTAGAGACCAAAGTTTATTAGTGGTTAACTAGAAGTGGAAGGGAGGGTAATCATTGCTTACTGGATACTGAGTTTCTGCAAAGGGTAATGAAAAAAATTGTGGAATCAGATACTGTAGACGGCCATACAACATGATGAACGTAATCAGTGTCACTGAATTGTACGTGTGAAGAATGTTGAAATGGCAAATATTATATATGTGTGTGTGTGTGTTTTATTAAGTGCCATTGAGTTGATATGTATATATATATGTGTGTGTGTGTGTATAGATACATATATATATACACACACACACATATATATAGGCTTTAAAAATATATATGTATATAACTATATATAGGCTTTAAAAAGTTAATGGAAAATAGAATTAAAAGATAATGAAATTTTTTCACAGACTTTTTCAAGCCCCCTTGCATATACTTTCCACAGTTTAAAAATTTACCAAAAAACAGCTAATATTAATAGAGTACTTTTTACTCTTTATCAACCTCATCTTTAAGGATTTTACACCTACATCTATGAAGTAGGTGTTGTTTTCATCCCCAATTTACATATGAAGTAATTGAGACACCAACATTAAGTAACTTATCCAAGGACACAGCTTATAAAAGACCACAACAGGATTTGAACCAAGCAGTCTGATCTCAGAGCTTACATTCTTTTTAAAATCCTAATTGGAAGCATTTTATAGAAGGATAGCAAGTGTATAGAAAAGTATACAAATCTTAAGTGCACAGCTCAAAGGATTTTTACAAAGTAAACATAAACAGGGACCAGTGCTGACATGAATAAACAGAACATTGGAATCCCAGAAGTCCTCTTCAGTTCAATTCTAGTCCCTACACCACACAGGGTAACTACCATCCTGACTTCTAATACCACAGATCCCTTTGTCTGTTTTTTTAACTTTATATAAACCTCTGGTAGCGTAGTGGTTACGAATCGGGCTGTAAACGGCAAGGTCAGCAGTTCGAAACTACCAGCTGCTCCGCGGGAGAAAGATGAGGCTTTCTACTCCCGTAAAGATTTACACCCTCGGAAACCCTGTACAGGGTCGCTATGAGTCGGTTCCGACTCCACGGCACATAACAACAACAACAATTATCAGTGGTTCAAGCTTACCAGCCGCTCCTCGGAAACCCTATACAGAGTCATGATGGGTCGGAACGACTCGTCAGCACTTGTTGTTGTTGTTGTTATGTGCCATCGAGTCGGTTCCGACCCATAGCGACCCTGTATAGGGTTTCCGAGGGTGTAAATCTTTACGGGAGTAGAAAGCCTCATCTTTCTCCCGCGGAGCAGCTGGTAGTTTCGAACCACTGACCTTAAGGTTCGCAGCCCGATTCGTAACCACTACGCTACCAGAGCTCCTTAGCACAACAAATTATACAAGATGGACTCTTTGTATGACTTCTTTCACTCCTCACAATGTTTGTGAGACTAATCCATGTAATTGCAAGCAGCAACAGTCCATACATTCTCATTGCTACATAGTATTCCATTGTACAAATATCCCATAATTTTTCCATTCTCTGGTAGCGTAATGGTTACGATTCGGGCTGTGAACCTTAAGGTCAGCGGTTCGAAACTACCAGCTGCTCTGCGGGAGAAAGATGAGGCTTTCTACTCCCGTAAAGATTTACACCCTCGGAAACCCTGCACAGGGTCGCTATGGGTCAGAACCGACTCAACGGCACTTAACAACAACAACAACACATAAAGAACATTAATTTCCAGGTAGGCATATTTCAAATAGTGATTCTACGAATATCTTGTATTTGTCTTTTGGTGAATATATGTGTATATTTCTGTTGGGGATATACCTAATGGCAGAATTGCTGGCTCACATGTTATATGCGTGTTCAGCTTTAGTTGTTGTCATTTTTGTTAAGTGCTGTTGAGACTTTATAGGGTTTCCAGTGGTTATAAATCAGGTTGCAAACCAGAAGGTCAGTAGTTCAAAACTACCAGTGGTTCCATGGGAGAAAGATGAGACTATCTGCTCCTGTAAAGATTTACAGCCTCGGAAACCCTGTTCAGGGTCACTATGGATCGGAACCAACTTGACGGCACTTCACAACAACAACAAAGGCTTTAAATCGTCATGGGAGCAGAAAGTCTCATCTTTCTCCTGCAAAGCAACTGGTGAACTCAAACCACACACCTTGTGGTTTGCAATCCAGTGCTTATTGTATGTTGTTGTTAGGTGCCATCGAGTCGGTACCGACTCATAGCGACCTTATGCACAGCAGAATGAAATACTGCCCAATCCTGGGCCAACCTCACTATTGTTGCCACGCCTGAGTCCACAGATGCTCCCACTTGGCCAATTCATCTCGCTGGGGGTCTTTCTCTTTTCTCTGACCCTCCACCTTACAAAACATGATATCCTTCTCCAGTGACTGTTCCTTCCTGACAATATGTCCAAAGTATGAGAGATGAAGTTTGGTCATCCTGGCCTCCGAGGAGCACTCTGGCTGCACTGCTTCCAACACATATCTGTTGGTTCTTTTGGCAGCCCATGTTGATTTCAATATTCTCCTCCAACATCATAACTCAAAAGCATCGATTCTACTATGGTCTTCCTTGTTTACTGTCCAGCTTTCACATGCATATGAGGTTATTGAAAATACCATGGCTTGGGTCAGGAACACGGTAGTCCTCAAGCTGACATTTTTCTCTTCAACACTTTAAAAAGGTCTTGTGCAGCCGATTTGCCTAATGCAATATGTTGTTTGATTTCTTGACTGCTGCTTCCATGAGTGTTGATAGTGGATCCAAGAAGACTGAAGTCCTTGACAACTTCAATCTTTTCTCTGTTGATAAGAATTTTGTTTATTGGTCCAGTAGTGAGGGTTTTTGTTTTCTTTACATTGAAATGTAATCCATGCCAAAGTCTGTGCTCTTTGATATTCATCAGTAAATATTTTAAGTCTTCACTTTCAGCAAGCAAGGTTGTATCATCTGCATATCGCAGGTTGTATAGATACTATCAAATGACTTTCCTCCAGCAGATTACAAGGGTTCCAATCATTCTACATCTTTGCGAATTTTTGTTGTCTGTTGTTTGTTATTTGTATTTTTACTTTGAGTTGTGCAGGTAGGTGTATAATAGGACCAAACGTGATTTTAATTAGCAGTCCCCAAGAAACTAATGAAGTCGAGCACCTTCTCTCAAGGCTTTGCCCATTTCAGTGTCCTCTTGGATAAAGCGTTTAGTCTTATGACCATTTTTCTCTTGAGTTTTTTATGTATGTATGGGGAATTCCTAAAGGTTATTTCTCTTATTACTTTGTTGTTGCATTGCTAAGTGCCATTGAGTCATTTTCAGCTCATAGTGACCCTGTACACGTTTCCAAGGTGGGTTTGAACTGCTGACTTTGTTGGTAAGTGCATATATCATGTGAGCCAGCAATTCTGCCACTAGGTATATAGCCCAACAGAAGTGTACACATATATTCACCAAAAGACAAGTATAAGAATATTCATACAATCACTATTTGAAATATGCTTAACTGGAAATAAATGTTCATCCTAAGTAGAATGGGAAAATTATGGTGATTCCAACTCATAGCAAATCTGTACAGGTTTCCAAGGAGCAACTGGTGAGTTTGAACTGCCGACCACAATCAATGTTAGAACATTTTCATCACCCCCCAAAAGAAGTCATTAGCAGTTACTCTCCATTTCCCTTCAACTTCCCCATCAAGCCCTAAGCAATCACTAATCTGCTTTCTGTAGACATTTTAATTTATCCAGGAAACTTCATTGTGCTCATGAGGAACTTGTAAATAGACCAAGAGTCAGTCATTAGAACAGAGTAAGAAGATACTGAATGGTTCAAAATCAGGAAAGGTGTATCAGGGTTGTAACCTTTCACCATATTTATTCATTCTGTTTGCTGAGCAAGTAATCTGAAATGCTGGGTTATCTGAAGAAGAATGTGGCATCAGGATTGGAGGAAGACTCATCAACAACCTGCAATATGCAGATGATCTTGCTTGCTGAAAGCCAAGATGACTGACTTGAAATACTTACTAATGAATATCAAAGACTACAGCTTTCAGTATGGATTGCACCTCAATGTAAAGAAAACAAAATTCCTTACCACTGGGTCAAAAAATAATTATGATTAGTGGAGAAAACACTGAAGTTGTCAAAGACTTCATTTTTCTTGGATTCACTATCAATACTCATGGAAGCAGCAGTCAAAAAATCAAACAATGTATAGATTAGGCAAATCTGCTGTACAAGAACTCTTTAAAGTGGTAAAGAGCAAAGATGTCACTTTGAGGATTTAGCTACACCTAACCCAAGCTAGTGTAGTGGTTACGAATTGGGCTGCGAACCTTAAAGTCAGCAGTTCGAAACTACCAGGTGTTGTGCGGGAGAAAGATGAGGCTTTCTGCTCCCATAAAGATTTACAGCCTCGGAAACCCTGTGCAGGGTCACTATGAGTCGGAACCAACTCCACGGCACATAACAACAACAAC
>NW_006408704.1:3330984-3343590 GCF_000296735.1 Chrysochloris asiatica
ACTCGCCCTTCGTGCATGTTGTCAGAAAAGTCCGGTCCCTGAAGAAGGATATTATGCTTGGTAAAGTGGAGGGTCAGAGAAAAAGAGGGAGAGCCCAATGAAATGAATTGACATAGTGGCAGCAACAGTGGGCTCAAACCATTGTGAGGACATAACAGGACCTGGCAGGGGGCACAGGGTTGCTATGAGTCAGAATTGACTTGACAGCACCTAACAACAATTTTTAAAAAATTTTTTTCCCTTATATTTTGTAACCTATGTTTAAGAAATCTTTGCCTCTTTCAAGATTATGAAGATGTTCTTTATTTTCTTATAAAGTGTTATTATTTTACCTCTTACATTCAGATCTGCAATCCAACTGGAGTAAACTTTTATGAATATAAAATAAACACAGCCATCATTTATTGAAATCAAATCAGGTGACTGTATGTGCAAGTGAAAGTCTATCTCTGGTCTCTACATTCCATTCTGTTGTTCTATTTGTCTATATTTGACCCAGCACCACACTGTCTTAATTACTAGAACTTCATACTATATCTTGGCATCTGATAGTGTATTCCTTCAGCTTTGGTATTTGGGATTACTTTGCCTATTCTTAGCTCTTTGGCAAGCCTATCAATTTTTATCAAAATACCTACTGGGATTTTTTTAATTGGTGGAAATTGCCTTCTGTACAGCAGTGGGTCTTCCAAATGGAGTATTCTCTCCTTTTTGTTTTCAGATCTTCTCTATTTTTCTCAATGATGTTTTGTGAATTTTTTAGATTATAGACATCTTTCATTCAATTTATTACAAGATACTTGATTTTTTGTGTCATTTTAAATTTTCATTTTTTTCTTTATTGCCAGTATCTGGAAGTAAAATCGTTTTTATATTGACATTCTATCCAGTGGCCTTACTAAACTCATATATTAACTTAATAGTTTCTGCATAGATGTTTTAAAATGTTTGACATATACAACCACAGTACCTGCAGATCATGACATGTAGTTTCCTATACAGTAACCATGCCTGTTGTTAATCTCCCATTTCTTAACTACTTTGCTACAAGCATCAGAGCTCACTGTAAAACCTCTTTCCTTCTAAGCCCAAGAATATCTGGAATGCCACAGCAGACACCCTTCACATGAGCTCACTTGTCAAGGTAGGAATGCTTTGTGCCACAAAGGACAGGACTCCTGACTATTATTGTTGTTGTTAAGTGCCATCAAGTTGGTTCTGACCTATAGCGACCCTGTATAGGGTTTCCAAGGTACAGCTGGTGAGCATGAACTGCCAACCTTACAGTTCAAACAGCTTTACAGTCTGGCACATTAACCCACAGCACCACAAGAGGACTCCTACACATGACTATTGTTGTTGTTAAGTGCCATTGAGTCGATTCCGAGCCATAGCGACCCTGTATAGGGTTTCCAAGGAGCAGCTGGTGAGCTTGAACTACTGACTTTGCCATTCAAACGACTTAGCAGTCTGGCGCATTAGCCCACAGCACCACACCAGGACTCCTGACTCTAATGATATGTAAATAAATAGTCTACATAAATGCCTGCTCAGCTCCAGACTTCACATCCTTATTAAAGATAAAAGGAAAGAGGAAAGCAGCCAGGGCCCCTGAGTTTATACCTGAATACTTTCTCAGAGGCCTCCAGACCATATTGCCCCTAGTCTGGATCACATGGTCACCCCTAACTTCAAGGGATCCTGGGAAACTGGTGTACACAATGATCATAATTCACTTCAATCAGTCCTATAATCTGGGCCCAGACATATTGCCTCTTTACAATAGGGCAGTCCACTTAACACACAAGGGAAATGGGACTGAGTAGGCAACCAGTTTCCACTACAACTCATACAGACCTGTGTCTACCATGACAGGTTTCTGCCTGCTCTGTCTTGCATCTTCTGAGTATCCCTGTATCCTCTCTGGATAACACCATCTTCAGATACACCTGCAGCCTGCAAGTAGTAGGAGGTAGCATCCAAATGGAGGGAATACTTCTTTCCTCCTTTCACATTGTTGTTGTTGTTAAGTGCCGTCGAGTTGGTTCCGACCCATAGTGGCCCTATACAGGGTTTCCGAGGCTGTAAATCTTTACGGGAGCAGAAAGCCTCATCTTTCTCCCGCAGAGCAGCTGGTAGTTTCGAACTGCTGATCTTGCGGTTCGCAACCCGATTCGTAACCACTACGCTACCAGAGCTCCTTATGCTCTTAGAATTATCCAACTGCAGTGCTGCTTGAGCCCAAAGCATCATAGAATTTGTAGTAAAACAGCTCCTGACAAGCCCCTCTTTTGCTAAGGCTTCAATACAAATATCTGAGATTCAAGTATACAGAGATTCAAGCAAGAATTACCACACTGTGCACAACGACCCCTTCTGAAGACCAGCATTTATGATGAGTCACATTGGTTATACGAGACACTGTCTTACCTTACGGAGAGCTCCTTCCCAGAATGCAACATGCGCTTGTGTTTCCAGTTGCCATCAAGTTGATTCCAACCCATGGTGAACCATGTGTACTCCACAGGACTTTTAATGACTGACCTTTCAGAAGTAGATTGCCAGGCCTGTGGGTAAACTCAAACTTCCAACCCTTCGGTTAGCAGTTGAACATATTAACCATTTATACCATCCAGAAACATACGTTGTAGTGAACTGGGAATCTAATCTGAATCTCTATTCAGGCTCTAGCTGAAGTCTTGGCTACAAACTACGCAAGTTAAAAACTAGGACACCATTTTGGCTTCAGGGCATTCGCTCTCTTTCTCTCTCTCTCTCTCTCTCTCTCTCTTTCTGTCTCTACTGTTTATTGTGAATTTGCGTGAAGGTTTTCAGAGCAGATCATCAATTTTACATTCAACAAATCATACACTTCATTTTACCTCAATGATTGTAACCTCCTCCATGTAACATCACTAATCCCACATCCTCCCTGTTTCTTGTTTCCATTCCTCCTTCTTTCCTAATGCTTCTGAACTTTGTCATTAAGTAAATACTGCCCTTTTAACCTCAAATGATTGACCATTTCATAGTAAGCATGCCTCATGGTGAGTATAGCGTCATTGTCCCCACTCTATACCTATCTATTGCTTGGCTAAAAATTGAGTCGTGAGGGTGAATTTGGTTCCAGACCTGAAGGGTGACCGAGGACCAGAGTCTTGGTGTTCCACCAATCTCTGTCTGATCTATAAACCTTATCTTCTAGTGATTTTGAGTCTTGCTTTACATTTTTTCCCATTCTTCCAGGACCGACCTTCTAATGTGATCCAGAGCAGTTGGTAGTGGTACCAGCTAGTTCTTCTGGTCTCAGGGTTGTGGAGGCTGATGTTCTTGTGCTCCATTAGCCCATTGGACTCGTTGTTTTCATGTGTCTTCAATTGTCATCATTCTTCTTTCCTCTGGACAGGGAGAGAACAATAGTTGCTCGTTGTTGTTGTTAAAGTGCTGTTGACTCAATTCTGACCCATAGCGACCCTGTACAGGGTTTCCGAGGCTGTAAATCTTTACAGGAGCAGAAATCCTCAACTTTCTCCTGCGGAACAGCTAGTAGTTTCGAACTGCTGAACTTAAGGTTCACTGCCCAATTTGTAACCACTACGCTACCAGAGCTCCTTAGATGGTTAAAAAAAAAACAGCTTTTAAGACTCCATTTTTCCTCACCAAAGCAGGATGTAGAACACTGTCTTTGTGGGCTATGTTGTGTCAATTGACCATAGTGTCCCGAGATGATGATCCTGAATCCCAGACCCAGCAACTCAAGAAAACACTAAGAAGTTTTCATAACTTTGCCCCCTGAATGCTTTACCACACTTACAGATCTATTTTCTGTATTACCTTTAGCAAAACTTTACTTGCTTGAGATATCAAAGAGATTATCCGATGATTTCCGCATTCCGTTGGGTCACCTCTCTTTCGAACAGGGCATGGGAACACTGAATGTTTTAAAATTGGGAAAGGTGTGCGACAAGGTTGTGTTCTTTCACCATACTTATTCAACCTGTATGCTGAGCAAATAATACGAGAAGCTGGGTTCTATGAAGAAAAACATGGCGTCAGGATTGGAGGAAGACTCATTAACAACCTGCGATATGCAGCTGATACAACCTTGCTTGCTGAAAGTGCAGAGGACTTGAAACATTTACTGATGAAGATCAAAGAACACAGCCTTCGGTATGGGTTGCATCTCAATGTCAAGAAAACAAAAATCCTCACTACTGGACCAATAAACAACATTCTTATCAACAGAGAAAAGATTGAAGTTGTCAAGGACTTCATTCTTCTTGGATCAACTATCAACACTTGTGGAAGCAGCAGTCAAGAGATCAGACAATGTATTGCATTAGGCAAATCTGCTGCGCAGGAACTTTTTAAAGTGTTGAAGAGCAAAGATGTCAGCTTGAGGACTAAGGTGCGCCTGACCCAAGCCATGGTATTTTCAATAACCTCATATGGATGCAAAAGCTGGACAGTGAATAAAGAAGATTGTAGAAGAATTGATGCCTTTGAGTTGTGGTGTTGGAGGAGAATACTAAAAGTGCAATGGACAGCCAAAAGAACCAATAGATCTGTTTTGGAAGAAGTGCAGCCAGAGTGCTCCTTGGAGGCCAGGATGGCTAAGCTTCGTCTCTCATACTTTGGACATATTGTCAGGAGGGAACAGTCGCTGGAGAAGGATGTCATGCTGGGTAAGATGGAGGGTCAGAGAAAAAGAGGAAGACCCCCAGCGAGATGGATAGGCCAGGTGGCATCATTGATGGCATCAAGTGTGGCAGCAGTAATGAGGTTGGCCCAGGATCAGACATTGTTTCGTTCTGTTGTGCATGGGGTCGCTATGAGTCGGTTCCAACTCGATGGCACCTGACAACAACAACAGATCTATATACGGCACCCCCATACAAATACTCTCTGTCAAATCTATATGTATTTTGGGGTTTATGCTAACAATTCACCCCACATCTTCTCACAGATCACCACTATTGCTTGATTGTGCATATAAAAATATTCACCTCTGTTGCCTTTAACTATTGTACTCCTCCCATGCCTTCCCTACCTCCATCTTTTTTTGTTTTGTCAACCTCCCTTTTATTGTATAGCGCCTTCCCCTTCACCTAAGTTAACACATGCCTACCCTTTTCCATCCCACCTCCGGTAACCACCAAAGAATGTTTCTTGACTTTTTCACAACAGTGATCGCATACGATAGTTGTCCTTTTGTGACTGGCTAACTTCATGCAAAGTATGTCTTCTACCTTTAGCCACATTATGAAGTGTTTTGCACATTCATCTTTATTCTTTACCATTATGTTCAATGTATTCCATCATATGTACCAAAGTTTATCCATTCTTTCATTGATGGGCATTTAGATTCTCTCCATCTTTTTGCTGTTGTGAAAGTTCTGTGATGAACATGGGTGTGCATGTTTTTGTGCCATGGCTGTCAGTTCTCTAGAATATACACCAAGTAGAAGGCTTGCTGAGTCACATGGTATTTCTATTTCCAGCTATTTGAGAAAGTGCCATACCATTTTCTACAATGGTTGCACCATTTTACAATCCCACCTGCAGTGTGTGAAGACTCCAGTCTCCCCCACACCTTAGTTAGCATTTGCTGGTTTCTGTTAAGTTTTGTTTTGTTTTTAACTTTGCTAACAATGCTGAGGTGAGATGATCTCTCATGGTTGCTTTGATTTTCATCTCTCTAACGGCTATTTCTTCATATGTTTGTTGAATGTCTTCTTTGGTGAAAGGTCTCTTGGCCTCTGCCTATTTTTAAATTGAATTATTTGTCTTTTTCTTGTTGGTGTGTTGACGTTTTCTATAAATTTTAGAGATTAGTCCCTTGTCAGATTTGTCATTGACAATTTTCCCCCTAGTCTATGGATTCTATTTTTACTCTTTTGGTGAAATCTCTTGATACACTTAAGTGTCTAATTTTTAAGAGGTCTCTGTCATTTAGTTTGTCTTCTGCCATTTGTGTATTTTCAGTTATACTTGATAGTGTATTTATGACATGTATCAGGACCCCTAAGTTTGTTCCTAATATTTCATTGATAATCTTTATAGTTCTAAGTTTTACATTTAGGTGTTTGATTCATCTTGAATTCATTTTGGTTTACAGTGTGAGATATGGGCCCTTTTGCATTTTCTGTCAAATGAATACTCAGTTTTGCCAAAACCATTTGTTAAAGAGACTATATCTTTCCCATTTAATGTGCTTTGACCTTCTGTCAAATATCAGCTGCCTGTAGGTAGATGGATGTACTTCTGTGTGGCTGGTTTCAATTCTGTTCCATTGGTTCCACTAGTGTCTGCCATTGTATCAGTACCAGACTGTTTTATCTACTGTGGCTATGTAATAAGTGTTGAGATCAGGAAGGGAGAGGCCTCCTACTGTGCTCTTCCCCCCAACCTCCCAATAATTATTAGCTTATTCAGGGTTCCTTTCTTTTCTGTATAAAGTTGGCAATTAGTTTTTCCGTCTCTTTAAATAATTCATTATTATCTGTAGACTGCTTTGGATAATATTGACATTGTCATAATGTTAAGTCTTCCTATCCAGGGTATATTATTTCACTTATGTGCATCTCTTTTGGTTTCTTGTAGTAGTGTTTTGTAGTTTTCTTTGTATCAGCCTTTTGTTTCTTTGGTTAGGTTTATTCCTAAGTATGTCACTTTTTGAATGGCTATTGTAAATGACATTGTTTTCCTGATCTCCTTTTCAAAGCTCTTTATTAGTGTAAAGGGATCCAACAATTTTTGTATATTGATCTTGTTCCTTGCCACTTTGCTGAATCTTTCAATTAGTTCTAATAATTTTTTTGCTGTGTCTTTGATATATTCTAAGTATAGGAGCATATCATCTGCAAATAGGAAGTGTTTTACTTCTTCCTTGAAAATTTGGATGCCTTTAATTTCTCTTTCTTGCCTTATGGCTCTAGTTAAGACTTCAGCACATTATCAGATTGATAGAAGTGGTGATAAAGGGTATCTTTGTCTGGTTCCCATTCACAAGGGGACTGCTTTCAGTTTCTCTCCAGTGAAATAATGTTGGTCATTGGTTTTATATTGTTGTTGTTGAGTTCCATTGAGTCAGTTCCTACTCATAGTGACTCTGTATAAGGTTTCAAGGTGCAATTGGTGAATTTGAACTGTCAACCTTGTGGTTCAAACCAACCTTTATGCCACAGTGTCCCTTCTATTCCTAGTGTGTTTTTTTTCCATCAGAAATGGATGTTGGATTTTGTCAAATGCCTTTTCTAAATCAATCAGTAAAATCATGTGTTTTATTTATGTGGTGGATTACATTGATAGTTTCACTAATGGTGAACCATCCTTGCATACCTGGTCTGATTCCCACTTGGTCATAATGGATTAATTTTTTTTTTTTTCTATATGTTGTGGGATCCTATTGGCTAGTATTTTGTTGAAAATTTTTGCATTTGTGTTCATGAGGGATATTGGTCTATAATTTTCTTGTTTGGTGATACTTGCCTGACTTTGGTTATGCTCATTTCTTAAACGAATTCAGGAGTTCTCCATCCTTGTCTGTACTTTGAAATAGTTTGAGTAGAATTGGTGTAAGTTCTTCTCTGAATGTTTTGGTAGAATTCACCAGTAACATCATCTGATCCTGGACTTTTTTTTTGTTGGGAGTTTTTTAATAGTCTGATAACTTCTTTTGTTATGGGTTTGTTCATATTTCCTACTTCAATTCATGTTAGATTAAGTAGATGGTATGTTTCTAGAAATTTGTTCAGTTCTCCCAGAGTTTCAATTGTGTTGGAGTACACTTCTTTATAGTATTTTGCTATTATCATTTTATTTCCATTTTTTCTGTTGCGAATTCACCCATTTAATTCATTATCCATTTTATCCTTTTCTTTTGTTAAATATGTCAGTGGTTGTTAATTTTTAAAATTCTTTCAAAGAACCAATTTCCTGTCTTGTTAATTCTTTCTCTTTATTTTTTTGCTTTCTGTTTCATTGATTTCTGCTCTAATCTTTACTATTTCCTTTCTTCTGATGACTAGGCTTACTTTGCTGCTTTTTCTAATTGTTGGACATATTGGGTTAAGGTGGTGATTTTGGTTCTTTCATCTTTTTTGATATGTGCATTTATTGCTATAAATTGTCTTCTAAGTACTGCTTTTGCTGTTGGGTGGAGTCCTATATATGTCGATGAGGTCAAGTTGGTTGATTGTATTGTTTAGTTCTTTTGTGTCTCTTTTGCGTTTCTTTCTCATTGTTCTATCCTTCATTGAAAGCAGCATATTAAAGTCTCCTACTAGTATTGTGAGTGCTGGTGATACTGTAGGATAAGCACTGGACTGCTAATCATGAGATCAGCAGTTCAAACTCACCAGCTCCTTCACAGGAATAAGATGAAGGTTTCTGCTTCTCTCCTGCTTCTGAGATGGTTGAATTTACACTCATGTTAGAGTTCCAAGTTTGTACAATCACATTTAACTGTTAACTACTCACAACTGAATCATATAATCCAATCAGCATCTTCTACCACCTTCTCTTATCCAGACACAGCAGAACAAAGACATTGTTTGGTGGAAGTTACAAAGACTATGGGTAGAAATGTCACATCAAGTAATTCACTGCACGGGAAGATCCAATCCTGAGCATTAATTGACAAATCAATTTTAAGTAATTTGACTCTTATTTCTAGACTTTAACTTCCTCATCTGAGAAAAAGAAGAGAGGCAAATTATATCTTTTTAGAGTCTCTTTTTAGAGTCCACCCCATGAGAATGTGCTAAGGAAATACCCAATAGCCCCCCAGTGTATGTATTCAATATTTGTCCCTCAGTAGTTCTTGCCTTGGGAGTCCTTGAGTGGTACAAATAATTAACAAGGTTGGCTGATAACTGAATTTTTGGAGGTTCAGGTGCACTCAGAAGGCCCTTGGAATAAAGATCTGGCAATCTACCTCATCTACCTCTGAAAAACCAGCCATTAAAAACCCTAAGAAGAAGTGCCCATCAATGGAAGAATGGATAAACAAACTGTGGTACATTCACATAATGGAACATTATGCTACCTTGAAGAACACCAAGGAAGCTGCAAGCCAACACATAACATGGATGAACCTTGAGGACATTATGCTGAGTGAAATTAGTCAGTCACAAAAGGAGAAATATTGCATAGGACCATTACTGTAAAAGCTTAAGAAAAAATATCCACACTAAAAGGTGGGGGGGAAGAAAAACAAAATTCGTTGTTGGTTACTAAGATGTAGGGGATGGGGCAAGGGGAGGGAGGGGAAGGTGGAGCACAGGGTAGGGAATAAACACACAATAGTTTGGGTGTTGGGGGGAAATACACAAGAAGAGGGAGGGGGATGGAAGAACAAGGCAGATGGGAGAACATTTAGTCACATTTGCATGAGCTAAGTGGAACAGAGATAAATAGTGATGTATGCTCAACCTTGGAACGACAGGGCTCTGTGATATAGGGATTGAGGCATGGTATGAATGTGTGAAAGAGGGGAAATAATGTTAAGATGTTTGACTGTCTTATGAATCTTGGTTTCCCTTGCCTACTATTATAAAATAGACACTTGAGAGGGAGAGAAAGGAATAGCCAGAAACATCACTATAGAAAGCTTGTAAGCCCATCTTCAGCCTATAACTGATTGTTGTTATTGTTAAGTGCCATCTAGTCAATTCTGACCTATAGCAACCCTGTAGTGTTTCCAAGGAGCAGCTGTTGAGCTTAAACCACCAAATTTTCAGTTCAAACAACTTTGCAGTCTGATGCATTAGCCCACAGCACGATGCCAGGACTCCTATAACTGATTGGAATACCTAAAATGGGGCTAGAACCTATCCAGTGAAAGAGGCTTCCTATGGAACCTTTGCATTGCATAAGACCATAGGTGGAATCCTGATCCCCATCCAGAATCTTCTGAGGTGGGAAATTTCCACTTGAAAAAACAAGCAGACCAGCCTGGATCAGCTAGAGGAACAGAAGATACTTCTTGAAAGAAAGGCCAGCAGGAAAAATCAAAAACAATAATGGCAGTCTGATTGACTACTACAAGAACAAGCAAGTTGTTCACCGGGGAACCATCAAGGCAAGCAATCAAGTCCCCTCAGGGTAAACCCCCTTCCAAGACTGAAACTCAAAGGGAACACACTAGCAGACATGTAATCTTTCTGGTGACCACGTTGGTCTACCGATAAGGGGAAGTGGGGGAAAAACAGCAATGAAGTTGTGAGCTAAGTCCAACCACGTTCAATAGACTCCTGTCAACCTGGATTGAGTCCTGGTTGGCCAGCAGTATAGCAAGACCTGGGGACTCCTGAGCCCATGGACAGGGACATAGTCACAGAGGATTAAAGCAGAGAGTGAAGCATCCAGCTGATAAGAAATGAGGGGAGATGCACAAGAATGCCCATACTTGCAGATAGTACCCATTTGACCTAGCTTGAATGTCTGGATAACCAGAACTCGACTAGAGGAAGAAAGATGAGGAAAAAAGTATAATCTGCTACAATTTGATGAACTTTATCTATACTTATGGATGTAGTAGTTATAAAGAGGGAACAAATCTTTACAGCAAGGATCATTCCCACCCCCTCTGTATACAGGGATGACAGGGACAGGTGACTTAGACATTGGCTATCCAAAATTGGGGAACCACAAAGGCACAAAGTGACTGGATTATAGGTTTTCAAGAGGGAGCTTGGTTTCAGAGGGTGCAGGGGAAGGTAGAATCTCCACTGAGTGGTTTCCACTGTCTAGACAGGACTGGTGAAAGAAGATGGGGATAAGACTCTTGTGGTTCAATAGTCAATAATTGCTATCAGGACTGACTGTGAATGTTGCAAATGTAAAAGTAGACATTTTGTAACAAAAGGAGGGTAGTGGTTCATCTTGCAGTCCAGGAGTGGAGGACCCTGGGACCATCAAGGGAGGAGAGTGGAGTGCAGGACCACATCCAGAGAAGCAGCAAAACCAGAGATGGAGGCAGAGACAATGATGTGGAGAGACAGAGCACCAGGGGACTCTAGACTCAAGGAGGGAAAGGGACTGTGTGCTGGTCACTGGGGGGCTGGCATGCAGGGTATACCCTTTGGTTGTTTGAATGGTTATATATTCCTAAGTGTTTCAGTATACATCAAAAAACAAAACAAAAAAAAAAAAAAAACCCAGAGGGATTGGAAGCAAATGCTGTTGAATGATGATGCATGGAAGGGATTGTAATCATTGCAATGAAATGTAATACGATAGGATGAATGTAAAGCTGATGCTCTCCCATGTAAACTATCACTCAATTCACAATAAAAACTTTAGAAAAAAACACCCTAGGAAGCACAGTTCTACTCCAACACACATGGGGTTACCATGAGTCAGAATCAAGATGATGGCAACTAGTTTCAGTATTTGTTTGTTTAGATCTTGAGTACCTTGAGTGAAGGTTCTAATATTATTCTATTCCAGATAAGAGATAAATCAGAATGATAAGCAATGCCTCAAGATGATCCATCCATCAGTGGATCTGAACCCTGGCTTCCTGACTCCATCGACTCTTAACCACCATGATATGCAGCCTCTACCAGCACTAGTCCCACGGTCCTGGAAGTGAGGCTCTGGAGCCAACTGTGCAGAGCTGAGCTTCAGAGGCGATGTTCTTGCATCAAGGTGAAATAGAAATTGCTCCCAAATGAGTGGCATAACTGCCCCACCACCACCACCAACTGCTCACTCCTTCCTGTGGCTTCCTGCATGCATGGGTACACTTTCTGCTAAGCCTTCAGCTTTTGTCTGCATTTCCCTACTATGTTGTTGCTGTTGAGTGCTGTCAAGTTGGTTTCCAACTCATAGCAACCCAGTATAGGGTTTTTAAGCAGCGGCTGGTGAATTTGAACCATCTACCTTGTAGTTCAAACCTACCTTATGGTCTAGTGCATCATCCTAAAGCACCACACCAGGACTTCTTTTCTCTACTATAGATTTATTTTATTATTTCAATATAAATAGTTTACTGGCAACTGTCATTCCCTAGACTGCTTAGCTTGCTATAGACACCAGATTGCTCAGATCTACAGCTGAGCTGAACAGAAGTAAACGTACCCTTTACTCTAAGCATTCAGGCAGAGAAGAAGGCCCATAAGGCTTGCTGTCTCTGCCATTCACTCAGCTGTATATCTCAGGTCTGCCACACAGAGGCGTCCAGACACACCAGAGAATGTGCATTTTCGCCCCTCAGTCTCTTTCCCTCAATTCTCCCTCAGAACACTTCTGCGAGAATTTATGTTCTTTTGGTTGAGCTTCTTGTGTTTCCTAAATGTGGCCTCCTTTGGGAGGCCAATAGCTAAAACAAACAAGAGTATTCAGTTTATTGACCACTCATTGAGGCAAAGGCAGCCAGGATCCCAAAATTCTAAGCTCTCCACCAGTCACTGCTGCGAGAGGGAAATATGCAGAAATCCAGGTTATATCCATTCTGTATTTCCTTGTAGCCTCCTATTCTAGAAAACTCGGTGGCTTATACTGGAGCAGAAAGGACTTCTTTTGCTTTCTTGCCCCAGCTCTTAATCAGTGCTTTTCAAACTTCCTTTGTTGAAGGACCATTTTTCTCAATATGTTATG
>NW_006408704.1:3344850-3352297 GCF_000296735.1 Chrysochloris asiatica
CCATGTAAACTATCACATAATTCACAATAAACATTAAAAAAAAAGTAAACGACATATCATGGAAACTTTAGAAAATATAAACAGTGGAAAAAGAAAAGAAAAAAAACATACAAAATAAAAGTCGCATCTTTTAATTCTATAATAACATACAAATTCACTCTGATAAATTTACTACAAAAAGTTAAACACTCTCCGTTTCCATTTTCACCTTGTCATGTTATTGTTAAGTGCCATTGAGTCGATTCCAACCCATAGCAATCCTGTATAGGGTTTTACCTTGTCATAGACCAGTTTTAAACATTCACAGAACTGGACTGATCCACGAACAACTGAATAGCACTTCGTCAGACCACAGATGGCAACTGTGTGGCATATGTGCCACGTCTCCCCATCTCACAACCATAGCAGACATTGCTAATGGATCACAGCACTCTTTCCCACAGATCTTTGATGTGACCCCAGATTCCTTCTCTGAAAATCTCCCAAAATCAGATCGGACATGTAAGAATCAAATATTTGCTATCCCTGGCTCCTTTTTCCTAGCCCCATACTCTGATTCTGAAACCCTGCTCTCCACCCCTGTCTTCCAGTCTATACAACCTGGATAGGTCTTACAAGTGGCAGAGGCTGCTCCAACACTGGATTTATTGTGGAAAACAGAAAAGCAATCCTCAAGTGATAAAGAAAGAAAAGGCCAAGAGAGATTCCCCCCCGCCCCCCTTCCCCCCACCATGCAGTTCTATTTTTTCTCTCTTTACAGCCTCCTAGCAATATGGTCTAATCATGTGCTTGGATCTAACTAAAAATACCATCTGTGGAGCACCTGCAATGTACCAGGCCCCATTTTAAGTGATTTGTTTTTGTTATCTAAATTCATCACTATTAACAGAGAATGAAGCAGACTTAAAACAGGGAAAGTGACTGCTGTAAGGTCACACAGCTGTAAGTGATAGAGCTTGAATTCAAACAAATCTGTCACATTCCAAGCCTTGTGGTTTGGTTTGGTTTTGCTTATGTTTTTTATAGTCTCATCTTCATCCAAAATCCAACACTGGAGACAGAGAACACAAGCTTGAGCTCCCTCTGCAGGTAACTCTATGTTGTTGTGAAGTGCCCTCGAGTCGATTCCATAACAACCCTGTATAGGGTTTCCCAGGAGCAGCTGGTGAGCTTGAATTACCGACCTTGCAGTTCAGACGGCTTTGCAGTCAGGCGCATTAACCCACAGCGCCACACCAGGACTCCTATGCAACCCGCCAAAACTATTAAAAATCAGTTGCCATCTAATTGATTCCAATTGATTCCAAGTGTTTCAGGGTTTTCAATGACTACGCTTTTGGAAGTAGATCACCAGACCTTTCTTCCAAGGTACCTCTGGATGGACTCAAACCACCAACCTTTTGGTCAGCTGCTGAACAGGGACACCAGCAAAAATAATAAAAGTAGTAGTATCTAACACTCAGGTAAGATTGACACATTTTCACATGCATTTCTCGTTGAGTCCCGTCTGATGCTTTGTCGAAGAGTTAACTGCCTCCTTTTGTAAGTGAAGAAGCCAGTACTGGAAAGCTTAGAGAACTAAAGCTAATCTAATGTCTAACAGTCTTCCCCAAACAGCACTACTAAGTTAGAGAGTTGAGTCCTGGTGTGGTTCTGTGGGATAAGCACTGGAATGATAACTACAAGGCCGGCGCTTCGCATCCACCAGACACCCTATACAAACTCGCTATGAGTTAGAACTGAGCTCTGGTAGTGTAGTGGTTACGAATTGGGCTGCGAATCTTAAGGTCAGCAGTTTGAAACTACCAGCCGCTCCGCGGGAGAAAGATGAGGCTTTCTGCTCCCGTAAAGATTTACAGCCTCGGAAACCCTGTACAGGATCGCTATGAGTCAGAACCGAAGCCACTTAACAACAACAGACAGCACTTAACAAGGATGGAAAGGCCGCATTTCCCCTCCTCACCCCTAGATGACAGTAGAAAACAGACTGAGGCTTGGGCCCAAACTTGGTCGTTTACCTTAAAGATTACATGCATATTGATGTGTCTAAAGAAATTGCTTCATTTTACTTGCATCTTCTATCAACACTCATGGAAGCAGCAGTCAAGAAATCAAATGACATATTGCATTAGGCAAATCTGCTTTACAAGACGTCTTTAAAGTCTTCAAGAGCAAAGATATCAGGTTCAGGACAAGTGTACCTGACCCAAGTCATGGTATTTTCAATAGCCTCATATGCTTGTGAAAGTTGAACAATGAATAAGGAAGGCTGTGGAAGAATTGATGCATTGGAGTGGTGGTGTTGGAGAAAAATGTTCAAAGTGCCATGGACTATTAGAACAAACAAATCTGTGTTGGAAGAAGTACAGCCAGAATGCTCCTTAGAAGCCAGGATAACCAGACTTCGTCCCTCATACTTTGGGCACATTATCAGGATGGACCAGTCCCTAGATAAGGACATTATGCTTGGTAAAGTGGAAAGTCAACAAAAAATGGGAAGAGCCCCAACGATATGGGTTCGCACAGTGGCAGCAGTTACTGAATCAAGCATAGCAATAATTGTGAGGATGGAAAAGGGCCAGACGGTGTTTTATTCTATTGTGAATAGGGTCTTTATTAGTCAGAACTGACTCGATGACACCTAATAACAACAACAAAAGGAATTACATTGCCCACTCCTATAGTCCATGGATATTTCATTGGACATTATTCATTTTCCTCTTTGGGTTCTGGAATCTTAAGGTGGGAGGTTACAGACTGTCCACCCGGAGAAAAACCATGGAATGAGTCAGTATTTTATCAAAATCATTGGCTGGAGAATTCACCCATCTGGCCTCAGCAATCTGGCCTCCTAGACAACTACAGAAATAAATAAAAGCAAATATGACAATGAGAATAACAACTACTAGTATTTCTTGAGCTCCATATGTCCAGCACCGTAATACACACACACCTAAAATCCCCACAGCATTGCTCTGCATTGGGCTAGTGAAGGAGAAATGTTCCTTCTTTGAGAGAGTGATTTTCACAAGATCCTGAAGTCATTTGGTATAGAGGCAGGTGAACAAGGTAACCTGAATCATGACTGTATTTGATCCAAATTGAAACAATGATCTAGAGTAATGAGGCAATTTCCTATGTGCCTCAGAATCTAGCTCTTAAGACTCGCTCTTTTGAAGATTGCAAAAGAGGGGGCCTGGAAGCTTTGGAGCAATGGCAGACCTCCAAGAGAATATTTGTAGTCAAGGTGACTTTTTTTTTTCTTCTTTTAAAAAAGGCAGCATTTGTTTGTTCTCTGGATTTCAAAGGCTTTATCTTGACTGTAGAAAGTGAAAAATAGAAATGATCAAAACAAAAACATAAATTATTTGTAGTCTCCTGCTATTTAAATATTTTTGCTATTATTGCTATTAAAATTAGGCTGCAATGAATATTCTTGCATTTATGTGTGTTTTGTATGCATTATTTCCTCAGTATAAATTTCAAAAAGTAGAATTTCTGGATCAAAGAGTATGGATATTTTTAAGTCTTTTCAAATCCATTACCAACTTAGTAAATGAGAAATTGTATTTTAAAGTGAATGTTTTATTAATAAAGTAGAGCTTTTTTTATGTTTGTTATTAGTATTTGTTCTTTTATGGGTTGCCTGTTTATGACTTGTTCTTATTTTCATATTGAAATACTTATCTTTGTCTTTTTTATTTGTAATAACTATTTCTATGCAGATGATACAACTTTGCTTGCTGAAGACAAAGAGAACTTGAATACTGATTAAGATCAAAGCCTTCAGTAAGGATTGCACCTCAATGTAGAGAAAATTAAAATCCTCACAACTGGACCAGTTAAAGTGTCATGATAAATAGAGAAAAGATTGAGGTTTCCAAATACTTCATTTTGCTTGGATCCACAATCAACACTCATGGAGGCAGCATTCCTGAAAACAAAGGATGTATTGCATTAGGCAAATCTGCAACACAAGACCTCTTTAAAGTGTTCAAGAGAAAGATGTCAGTTTGAGGACTAAGGTGTGTTTGAACAAAACCATGGTATTTTCAATCACCTGGAATGCATGGGAAAGTTGGACAGTGAATAAGGAAGACCGTAGAACTGATGCTTTAGGATTATGGTATTAGAGGAGTATATTAAAAGTATTCTCTGCCGGAAGAACAAACAAATTTGTGTTGAAGTGCAGCCAGAATGTTCCTTAGAAGCCAGGATGGTGCGATTTCATCGCTTATACTTTAGACATGTTATCAGGAAGGACAGTCCCTGGAATAGGACATCATGTTTGGTAAAGTGGTGGTCAGTGAAAAAGAGGAAGACCCTCAACAAGATGGATTGATCCAGTGGCAGCAGCAATGGGCTTAAATGTGTCCATTGTGAGGATGGTGCAGGACTGGGCAGTGTTTCGTTCTGTTGTGCATAAAGTTGCTATGGATCAGAATTAACTCAACAGCATCTAACAACAACATTTATATTAAAGAAACCAATACTTTTTATGTCATATACTTTGCTTTTCCTAGTTTGTCTTTTTTTTTTAATTGATCTTTTAAATTAGGTTTTTACTTTCATGTAGTTGGATATTCAGGCAGTCCCCAGATTATGAACAAGTTCCATTGCTAAATCTGCCTTTAAGTCTAATTTGTGCATAAATCAGAACAGTTAGGTACAGTTTGTATCTAACATCAGTTAGTCAAATTGGTCTCAGTGTACCTTTCTGAGCATATGAACATTAAAGAAACATTTGCATATACAGTAAAACATCTTTAACATATTATTACAGTAATAATAATGTTCTCATACCATTGCAAAGAGCACTTGTTTGCTATTACATACCATTGTATGTCTCAAATTTTTGATATAATAGACTTTAGGGGGGCTGGTTTGTAACAATGGGTTATATATAAGTTGAATGTTCATAACCCAGGGGCTGTCTGTATAGATATTTTCCTATATATTATCTGTGCTTGCTTCTATTTTTTTAATAGCTGTTATGGACTGAATGTTGTTGTTGTTGTTAAGTGCCATCGAGTCGGTTCCTACGCAAAGCGACCCTGAACAAGTTTTCTGAGGCTGTAAATCTTCTCAAGAGAAAGGTTTCTGAGGCTGTAAATCTTCTCAAGAGCAGAAAGCCTCATCTTTCTCCCGCGGAGCAGCTGATAGTTTCGAACTGCTGACCTTGCAGTTCACAGCCCGATTCGTAACCATTACGCTACCAGAGCTCCTGAATATTTTGGGACTGAATATGTCCCAAAAAATATGTGTTGTAAATCCTTACCTCTATCCCCGTGGTTATAATACCATTTGGAAATAGACTGACTTTGTTATGTTAATGAAGAAGCATTAGTGTCTGTTGTATCTTGAGTCAATTTCTTTTTGAGATATGAAAGAGATTAAACACAACTGGGCAATGTTTCCTTCTGTTGTGCATAGGGTGGCTATGAGGCGGAACCGACTGGATGGCACCTGACAACAACAACAAAAGCAGGCAGAGATGTGAGGAAAGAAATGCCCATCTACATGAAGATTGCTCAGGAACAGAAACTCAGATAGACAAGGACCTTTCTCCAGAGCTGACAGAGAAGGAAAACCTTCCCCTAGAACTGGCACACTGAAGTCAGACTTCTAGTCTCCCAACCCGTGAGAAAATAGTCTGTCTGTTAAATTGACCCTTTGTGGTAACGGATGTTGGTACCAGGGGTGGGACACTACTCTTACAGATTTCTAAAATGTGGAAGTGGTTTCAGAATTGAGTACTAGATAGGGTCTGGGACAGTTTTAAGGTACCTGCTGGTGTGGTGCTGTGGCATAAAGCACTGGAACGCAAGGTCTGTTTGAACCACAAGGTCACCAACCACTCCTTGGAAACCCTATACAGGTTGACTATGAGTTGAAACCAACTCAACAGCACTTAACAACAGCAACAATAGTAAAGGCCTAGATTGTCCTGAAGAGACTGTTGGTAGAATTCTGATGCCAAAGGCAATTTTGGTGATGGCTCAGAAGGAAGTAAGGACAGTTATAGACAAAGTATTAGTGATCTAGTGTTGTTCTAACAGAAATACCACAAGTGGATGACTTTAACAAACAGAAAGGCTAAAAGTCCGAATTCAGATTGCTGCCTCTGGTTGGAAAAGCTTTCTCTGTTAGCTGTGGAGGAAGGTCCTTGTCTCTTCAGCTTCTCCTTCCTGGTTCTTTGGAGATCTCCATGGGTCTTACCCCATCTCTGTTCTGCTACCTTGTTTAATCTCTTTTATATGTCAAAAGAGATTAACTCAAGGTACATCCAACAGTCATTAATATAACAAAGACCACAAATTCCTAAATGGGATATAGGCAGAGAGGATAGGATTTACAGCACTTATTTTGAGGGGCACAGCTCAGTTCCTAACAGAGGAAGTCTCTATCATCATAGAGAATACTTACAAAGCCAGCAATTTTACTAGAAATGTGAATGTTAAATGTGCTTCTGGGAAGAAAATTATGAACTCGCGATTGGACTATGAAGGAAGAGCGGAGTTTTTATGCAGTGGCAAATAATTTGTCTGAATCAAGTTAAAATGTTTGGTGGAAGGTTGTTACTGTGGTTGTTAGGTGCCATCGAGTCAGTACTGACTCATAGCGACCCTACGCACAACAGAATGAAACACTTCCCGGTCCTGGGCCAACCTCACAATTGTTGCCACGCTTAAGCCCATTGATGCTGCCACTTTGCCAATCCATCTCTGCTCTTACAGACCCACTTCTATTTAACTTAAATATTTTACCACAATTGCCTGTTTATGTATTTGTCTTCCTTTCTTAATGGTGGAAGAGCTGCATGGGTTGTACATTGAATAACACACAGGAGATGATGAATTATGCAGTGTTCACCTGATGCAACCATCTATGGAAACCCTAACTGTGACCCCTTGAGAAACAGGAGGACTGTATCATGTTCACTCTCGCATACCATGTTCTCAGAAAATATATGTTGGACTATTGTATGAATGGATGGATGGATGGATGGATAAAAAGATGGATGGATAGATGAATGGGTGGAAGGGTAGATGGATGGATGAAAAGATGAATGGATGGAAGGAAGGATGGATGGATGAATGGATGGATGGATGGATGGATGGATGGATGGATGGATGGATGGATGGATGGATGGATGGAAGGATGGAGAGGGGAATGGAAGAACAAAGCAGATGGGAGAACAATTAGACAGATCTCAAGGGGCTAAGTGAGACAGAGATAAATAATGATATGTGCACAACTTGAGAACAACAGAGTTCTGGGATATAGAGATCGAGCCATGGTTGGAATGTGGAAAACGAGGGAATAATATTAAGATGTAAGGCTGTCTTTTGAATCTTGGTTTTCCTTGCATTATATTATAAAATAGACACTGGAGGGGGAGAGAAAGGAATAGCGAAAAGCATCACCATAGAAAGCTTGTAAGTCC
>NW_006408704.1:3366791-3368051 GCF_000296735.1 Chrysochloris asiatica
AAAGGCAACTATACCTAACCAGATGTAATGCAAAAATCAAATTGACTACATCTTGGGAAGATACAGTGGAAAAGCTAAATATCATCAGCCAAAACAAGATCAGGGGAAAGCTGAGGAACTGATCATCAATTGCTCATATGCACGTTCAAGCTAAAGCTGCAGAAAATCAAAACAAGTCCACAAGAGTCAAAATATGACCTTGAAGATACACAACCTGAATTTAGAGACAATCTCAATAACAGATTTATGTATTTTTGGGCTCTTTCATTGGAAGCCCCAAAATACATAAATATATAAATACATACATGATAAATATCACTAGATATTTATCATGGCTATGTCTTCTTGTTCAATTGACTCTTTAATCATGAGATAATGTCCTTCTTTGTCTCTTATGCTGGTTTTTGTCTTAAAGTTTAGTTTATCAGAGATTAATATTGCCACTCCTGCTTGTATTTTCTTTCTAAAAACCAATTTTTATTTATTTACATAATATTTCATTCAGTACACCAATGTGGTTTAGCAGTGTTGTCTCTAGTGCAATCTTGCAAAGCATCCTAGGATTTCACTAATTCATACTTTAAGATGCCTGAAAAGCCTCTATGCTTCATATTTTATTTCAGGCATCCATGAAATTCTGCAGATTCTCCTTGTTATAAAAGTGGTGATGTTTATCAAAATTAGTATTTTTCTTTACCGGAAAAATAGGCAATATCTGGTATCAAAAGAGGATAACAAGATTTTTCTCATCCAAAATTGCAAGACTACGCAGTAATTTCATCAGTGGAATGGCAATGTAGTTTCCAGAGCTCAACTACGATAAATGCAGAAAATACTTATGTTAAAATTTTGCTAACTCCTAAAAAGGTGGAAGTTGGATTTAACAGTTTATTATGATTTGTGTCATTTAAAAAATACCAGTCCATTAGACCGTGTAGAAGTGAGTATGCAAAAAAAAAGTCTGCAAAACAGAACATACTTTAAACATGTTTAAGAGTAGATTGAATGACCGGGGGGACAGATTTACGGGATGTACCCTTTGATTGTTTGATAATGCATGGAGGGGATTGTAATCATTACAATGAAATGAAATACAATAGGATGAATGTAAAGCTAATGTTCGTTTCCTCAGAAGGTTGAAAATAGAAATACCTTATGATCTAGCAATTCCTCTACTTGGTATTTACCCACAAGAAAAACGAGCTACAACATGAGAAGATATATGCACACCAATGTTCATAGCAGCACTATTTACAATAG
>NW_006408704.1:3368462-3376976 GCF_000296735.1 Chrysochloris asiatica
GAACAAAGTGGATGGGAGAACAATTAGGCAGGTTTGCATGGGCTAAGTGGGACAGAGGTAAATAATGATGTATGCACAACCTTGGAAAAAGACAACATGCTTGGTAAAGTGGAGGGTCAGCAAAAAAGAGGAAGACCTGTAATGAGATGGATTGGCACAGTGTCAGCAGTAATGGGCTCAAATGTAACAATTGTGAAGATGGCACAGGGCCAGGAAGTGTTTTATTATGTTGTGCATAGGTTTGCTCTGAGTAGGAACTGACTCAATGGTACCTAACAACAACAACCAATATGCCACCTCAGCAGTCACCCAAACAAGGGTTTTATCTCTGGGGGTTAGTCCTGATATTGTTTAAAATCCTTATATTGCTTAAAAGTAAGACCCATTTCTCTTTTCTGCCCCAACTCTTGAAAACCTCCTGCAAGTTTAATTAGAACTGACCAATCTGAGTCTGGGACAAGATTGCAGGGTAAGCAGACACATTGAGCCAACTCTGCAACAAAGACATGGGAGACCGAGTGAAACAGATGCAGATGGTAGTCCTGGAACCCTAAGCATCAGAGGTTGGGACAGAGTTGGACTGCATATTTACCAGAAGAGGAAGTCAAATAGGAGAAATGAGACAAAGAGAGACAGGCAGGCTGTGAGCTAGCTTGGAGTAGCACAGCCATCTTGAGTTTTGTGAGTGGCTGTGGATACAGCATTCTGAGATCACAGGACATAGTTAGAGGTTGGCAGTGGAAAAAAGGTACAGTTCTCCCTTGTTCCTATGCCCTCCTGATAGACCAGGGCATGGTCAGTCCTACCCTCACCAACCCAGCAGCCAGTAGCATCTCGTCTTGAATAGCGTGGGGTGAGGTGTCTGGCATAGCTTCCTGGCGACACGTGAGTCTGCCCTGAACTATGCTGCACAAAGAATTCTATAACTAACTGTGTTCATACTTCCAGGAGACAGGTGGTGAGTACCTGAGAAACACCACAATATAAAGTTATCAATTAACTATAACTAAGATACCAAATTGTCTAGGAGAATAGAGACTATTTTAGTTTACACAAAGAAACAAGACAGAGTGCCTCAAAGAAGTGACCAAAATACAGTCAGAAAATATAATAATATCAGAAATGGTACTGGAACTACATGATAAGGAATTTAAAGGAATGCTAATTAGGCAATGTCAACATATTGAGCAAAAACTGAGAAAACTACAGATGAAATAAAGGAAAATATACACAAAGCAGTGGAAAAAATCAGGAAACAAATTGACAAAATAATTGAAAAAATAGGAACCATAAAAAAACACCAATTAGAAAGCCACGAGATTAGACTTTAGAAATAGCTAATACACTGAAAGGGCAAAGAACTAGAAAGTAATCAATGGAAAGTCAAATTGCGAGCTTGAAGAAAAATCTGTCAATAATCATCTACTAGAGGAACAATCTGGTAGCGTAGCGGTTACGAATCGGGCTGCGAACCTTAAGGTCAGCGGTTCGAAACTACCAGCTGCTCCGCGGGAGAAAGATCAGGCTTTCTACTCCCGTAAAGATTTACACCCTCGGAAACCCTGTACAGGGTCGCTATGGGTCGAAACCGACTCGACGGCACTTAACAACAACAACAGAGGAACAATCAGAAAAAAAGAAGAAAAGAATCTGAAGAAACCCTAAGATTTATGTGGGACAGTATCACGAGAAATAACATGTGTGGTAGGAATTCCAGAACAGGAAGAAAGAAAAAGCCATAGAGAATATTGTCCAAGAGTTGTTGTCATTTGCCCTAGGTCACACAAAGTTAGTAAATGACATTTACAGCTCCACTCTAGTTCTCATCGTTGTTAACTGGCCCAGATCAAGTTTCCAAACATAAAATATGCCCTCTTGTTTGTCTAAGACCCAAGCTATATGTCACATCAAGCACTGTCTGGTGCATAGGAGGAAATGGTATCATGACCCCACAGGGTAGGAAACAGCTGAGTTTGGAAGCATCCCATCAGAGTGTTTGTAGGGTGTAAGCTCTTCCTTATTCACAGTGTGGCCTTAAGTCTGTCACTTTCACCTTCTGAACCTAGTGACCTTCTCTGTTAAATGGGGCTCATTGCACACACCTGTCCTAGCTGTGTTGTTGTGGTTGTTAAGTGCTGTCATGTTGGTTCTGACTCATAGTGACCCTGTGTAGGGTTTCTGAGGCATGTCTTCTAGCACCACACCAGTTTAATGAGACTTGTGTGTGAAAGGACCCGCTCCCTCCTGTCCATGGAGTCCCTATAGGTGAAAAACCACAAACTTGGCTTCCCTGTGCCCTCTCTCTTCTCTATGTCAGTGTGGAGCATCATTTTCCAGTCTTGAGGACACAAGGCCTTGACAAGAGCCCTAAAATTTCTCTCTCTGCATTTATACCCTGAGTTATTTTATTTCCTCAAAAGTCTAGTCTTTTACTCTAGACTCATGGAAAGAGAAAGGTTGTGTGCTGGTGGCCAGGAGGCAGGCTTGCAGAATATGCCTTTTGGTTGTTTAAATGATTTTATATTCCTGAGTGGTTTTGTGTACATTCTTCCCCCACAAAAAAAACAGCACACGAGGGAATAGAAGCAAATGCTGCAAATACTGATGAATGACGATGAATGGAGGGAATTGTAATCATTGCAATGAAACAAATAGAGTAGGATTTCTCCTATGTAAACCAATTTTCTCCCATGTAGACTATCACTCAATGCACAATAAAAACTTAAAAAATAAACAGTATAGCAAATAAATAAATAAACAATGTCTTTAAATAATTATAAGTACCTTCATTGTTCAATGTTGTTGTTAGGTGCCATTGAGTTGATACCAACTCATAACGACTCTATAAACAACGGAACAAAACACTGCCTGGTCCTGGGCCAACCTTACAATTGTTGCCACACTTGAGCCCATTGATGCTACCATATTGTCAGTCTATCTCGCTGGGGGGTCTTCCTCCTTTTCTTTAACTCCCCATCTTACCAAACATGATATCTTTCTCCAGTGACTGGTCTGTCCTGGCAATATGGCTGAAGTATGAAAGATGAAGTTTGACCATCCTGGCCTTCAAGGAGCACTCTGGCTGCACTTCTTCCAACACAGAGCTATTGGTTCTTTTGGCAGCCCATGGTACCTTCAATATTCTCCTCCAACATCATAACTCAAAAGTATCAATTCTTCTATGGTCTTCCTTATTCACTGTCCAGCTTTCACACGCTTATGAGGTTATTGAAAAGACCATGGCTTGGGTCAGGCACACCTTAGTCCTCAAGCTGACATCTGTGGTCTGCTCTTCAACACTTGAAAAAAGTCTTGTGCAGCAGATTTGCCTAATGCAATACGTCATTTGATTTCTTGACTGCTGCTTCCATGAGTGTTGATAGTTGATCCAAGAATGAAGTCTTTGACAACTTCAATCTTTTCTCCATTGATAAGAATGTTGTTTATTGGTCCAGTTGTGAGAAATTTTATTTTCTTTACATTAAGATGCAATCCATACCAAAGTCTGTGTTCTTTGATCTTTATCAGTCCTCTTCACATTCAGCAAACAAGGTTGTATCATCTGCATATCGCAGGTTGTTAATGAGTCTTCCTCCAATCCTGATGCCATGTTTTTCTTCATAGAACCCATCTTCTCAAATTATTTGCTCAGCATACAGGTTGAATAAGTATGGTGAAAGAATACAACTCTGCCACGCATCTTTCTTAATTTTAAACCATTCAGTGTTCCCATGTTCTGTTTGAATAACTGCCTCTTGGTCCATGTACAGATTCCTCATGAGCACAATTAAAAGTTCTGGAATATACATACTTCACAATGTTGTCCATCAAGAGCCTTTGCGTAGTCAATAAAGTACAGGTAAACATCTTTCTGATATTCTCTGCTTTCAGCCAAGATCCATCAGACATCAGCAATGATATCCCTCATTCCATGGCCTCTTCTGAATCCAGCTTGAACCTCTGGAAGTTCTCTGTCAATGTATGCTTGCAACCACTTCTGTATTACCTTTAGTAAAACTTTACTTGTATGGGATATCAAAGAGATTGTCCGATGATTTCCACATTCCATTGTGTCACCTCTTTTTGGAATGGGCACAAATACGAATCTCTTCCAATCAATTGGCCAGATAGTTGTCTTCCAAATTTCTTGGCAGAGATGAGTGAGAGCCTACTGTGCCACCTCACTTTCTGGAAAGATTTCAATGTTTATTCCACCAATTCCCAGTGCCTTGCTCTTTGCCAATTCCTTCAACACACCTTGGACTTCCTCCTTCAGTATCATTGGTTCTTAATTATATGCTACCTCTTAAAATGGTTGAACATTAACCATTTCCATTGTTCAATACCATGTCTTTACTCATAAGTACCTCCCCAATTCAGATATCTTGGGTGATAACGGAATGTCTAGTTGACTGGGGTATGTCTCTGAGATTTCATTTTCTTTCATTCAAGAAAGGGCATGGATATGCATTTTGAGTCTTTGCATGTATAAAAATGGCTTTTGTTATTAAAATATATTAAATGACATCTTGACTTGAGTTAGGATTCTGAGTTCTCCAATCTCTTTTCTTAGATCTCTGTAGACATGATTCTACTTTCTACTGAAATTTATTATTCAAGAGGGCAGTAAAACTCCCTATAACTGTAATAAAAAGATTTAATTAATTTTCCTAGAGCAACACAAAAGTCTAGGCTTTTGAAATTTAAAAGCCAATGGCAGTTCATTTTTCCTCTATTTTCTGCCAATACTTACCTTAGGCCAGGTTTTCTAGAGAAGCAAAACCAGTGAAACATATATAAATATATTTGTTTTTTTTGTTGTTGTTGTTGTTAAATGCTGTTGAGTTTGTTCCAACTCATAGCAACTCTGTATAGAGTTTCTAAAGAGCTGGCTGCTGAGTTTGAACCATTGACATGCAGTTCAAACTTACCTTGAGGTCATGTGTTAATCCTGTGGCGCCACACCAAGAAAATTTATTATCTTACAATTATGGAGACCCAGGTACCCAGCAGATGAGAGAAAGAGAGAGTCCTCTCCTGTCCATTATATTGGGAGCAGGCCACACTCCCAAGGAAGCATCCCTTTAATTGATTGGCTGCTTATAGTAACTCATCATAGAGTTAACTATGCCTGTATTAGGCTTCATCACCATGGGAATAAGCACATCTCAGGTGCTAACCTCTGGAAATTGTAGCCTTGTCGAGTTGGCACAGAACCCTAACCATTCCACACTTCTTCCCAGAGATAGCTTGTCCAGCAAAAGCCTAGCTTAGTGCTTCTCATAGTGCGGTCCCCCAACCAGCAGTGGTAGGATTACCTGGAAACTTGCTCCAAATGCATGTTCTTGGACTTCACCCCAGACCTACTGAGTAGGAAACTCCGGGAGTAAGACTCAGCCAGCTGCTTTAATTAGTCCTCCAAATGATTCTGGTGCAGTTTATGCTTTGAAAACCACGGCTTAGCTGATGTCTGAATGTAGAGGTGGATGAATTGGCAAAAACCGAAAGGGGAATTAAAAATACTAAGAAATACAAAAGGAATTATTTTCACTCTATCCTGTTAGAATAACCACTATAATTTCAGCTACAGTGCTTCCCCTGCAAGACTCACAGCTATATGAAATAGGGACAATCATAATTTCCATTTTTCAGATGAATAAACTGAGGAATTTGCTTTTGGTCTTGCAGAAAATAGTGGAGTCAAGATTGGAATTTCAGAAATGTGATTCAAGAACTCCATTATAGTAATAACTTCAAAAGTCCATAAATAATATTGGAAATAACTGGACAGGTGACTTCTATTTTCTTCTTTATATTTTTCTACATTTTGCAAATTCCTCCATGAGCACGTTGTTTTCTTAATCAGAAAAAATATACAGTGTTGTTGTTTTTTGTTTTGTTTTTTCCTATAAAAGCCAGTCTGTACACTAGGATCCCATATTGGTAAAATAAAACCTGTAAAGTCTATAGTGGTATATTAAGTTAAGTGCCGCCGAGTCGGTTCCGACCCATAGCGACCCTGTAACAGGGTTTCCGAAGGTGTAAATCCTTACAGGAGTAGAAAGCCTCATCTTTCTCCCGTGGAGCGGCTGGTAGTTTCGAACCGCTGACCTTAAGGTTCGGAGCCCGATTCGTAACCACTACGCTATAAGTGCATATATATTTGTATAAATCAGATATACTTTTAGCTCTTAGTTCACAATGGGGACAGTGGTGGAATTCTCGCCTTCCAGGAAGGAGACCCGGGTTCAATTCCTCGCCAGTGCTCCTCATTTAGCCACCACCCATTTGTCAGTGGGGAGGACTGTGTGTTGCTGTGACATTGAACAGGTTTCATTCAGAAGAACTTCCAGACTAAGATAGATTAGGAAGAAAGGTCTGGTGACCTACTGAAAAATCAGCCAATGAAAACCCTATGGGTCACAGTGGTCCAATCCACAATGGATCATGAGGCTGGTGGCAGGACTGGACAACATTTTGTTCCATCATGCCTTGACTTGCCCTGAGCCAGGGACTGAATCTAGAGCAACTTACAACATTTGTTCACTAAGAAAGACTAGAAATTTAGCATCAAAATGCTAGAAGTGATTATCTGTGGGTGGTAGAAATCTGGATGACTGTAATTCCCTTCTATTTGCTATTCAGTATTCTTGTATAATGAAGGTTTTCTTAAACCTCAGACTCCCAGCACCAGGATTCTCTCATAGTAAGCTGTCACTGCTTTTTTCTCAGTTTTTACCCTTTTTCTAGTTTTTTCCCCAATAAGCCAGCCTTGTTTTGTTGTCACACTTTGTGACTAAGCACTCGTCCCATTTCATGTCACCCAGAAGGGAATCAAGCCTTCCAACAAGGAGCCCCCTACTTGGCTGCTTCCGATTTGCCTGCAAGCACAAGCTTCTACCCAAAGATGGAAACACACTGTCTTTCTCCAGGTAACAGGTGAGCTCTCCGCCATCATGGTGTGCTGACTGCAGTACTCACAGGAGGGGCAGTGTCCCTGTCTTCTTAAAGTGTTATAGAAGCACACAGATCTACATTCACACTCTGGATACTTCCCTTTCTCCTGAGTAACTAAAGCCCAGGCAAATTACGTCATTTCCCTGGGCTTTAGTTTCCGCCTTTCTAAAATTAGAGAGAGCAAAGACTACCTACCTTCAATCATTTTGGGAGGTAGCATATGATCAAGAGCCAATAGTACTAAAGGAAGAAGTCCAAGGTGCACTGAAGGCATTTGCAAAGAACAAGGAAGCAGGAATTGAAAAAGAGTTCTACAAGTCCTCTAGTTATGGCTCAAGGAAAATGAAGCGTTCTCCTAATGCTGAGAGAAGGGAAATCCTCTGGCTTTTTCTTTCCTTCTTCCTTTGGCTTTTCCTTTGTTCATACACTAGCCCCAAGCAAACCTGTGGCAACAACAGTAAAAGAAATGGCAATGGAGACCTGCAGATCTCCTAAAACTCTGAGGAGGGGACGTCCTCTCTGACCAGAAGAGCTAGGGGCCCAACTCTATAAAGCAGTCCATGGTACATTGACTCTTCTTAGCCAACACCACTCTTCAAAGGCATCCATTTTGCTGTTCCTTAGTCATTGTCCAGCTTTGGCATATGAAGCAATTGAAAATACCATGGCCGTGGTGTTTCATAAACGGAAGCTACTAACCAAGATTTGTTTGTACATAGTTGTAGCATGTCTCATCCAATCACGTGCATCCACATAAAGGCTCAGGTGATCCCCGTTTTATCTTGAGACCCTGGACATTTGGAGAGTGTCATTCTAAACAAGATGACTTTCCCTAGAGTTTTGCCAGTTCTGGGTCAGAACAAAGACATCTTCAGAATCAAAAGCATATGAAATGCTTTGATTTTTACAGCACAAATGATGGCAGTAACTCAGATGTCAGGACACTCTTCAATGTCTCTCTTAGATCCTCTGGTGCCTTCCAGCAAAATTAATCTTGACAGGATCAGGACACTGAGATGATTCTTTGACTGCAAGTGAGTGTTTTGCACCAACATTTCCCAAATGGATGCCATGGAACATTAATTAGTCCCAGAAGATGTTCAACAAGGTGGGATAAGAGGAGAGGGAAGAGAAAGGGAGAAAAATGCCACATGCTTTATCATTCTCTTGGAAATTCATAAAACATTCCAAAACTCACTGCCACCAAGTTGATTCTGACTCCTAACAACTCCGTATAGGGTTTCCAAGGCTGTAAATCTTTATGAGAGCAGAAAGCCTCATCTTTCTCCCTACAAATGGCTGGTGGGTTGGAACTGCTGACCTTATGATGAGCAGTCCAGAGCTTATCCTACAGCACCACACTGTAACCACATTACCTCTGCTACTGCTGTATGCTGTGGAGTCAATTTTGACTCCTAGTGACCCTGTACAGAGTTTCCGAGGCTGTAAATCTTTATGGGAGCAGAGACTTCATGAGCAACTGGCGGATTCAAACTGCTGGCCTTGCAGTTAGCAGTCTAACGTGTAACCCACTAAGATTTCCACATTGTTGTTGTT
>NW_006408704.1:3379156-3382899 GCF_000296735.1 Chrysochloris asiatica
GGCAGTCCACGATACTTTCAATATCCTTCTCCAACACCATCATTCAAATCCATGGATTCTTCTGTGGTTTTCCTTACTCATTGTCCATCTTTCACATGTATGTGAGGCAACAAAAATAGCATGGCTTGGGGCAGATGTGCCTTAGTCCTCAAACTAGCATCTCTGCTCTTTAACACTTTAAAGAGGGCTTTTGCAACATATTTACCTAACATAATACGTCATTTGATTTCTTGACTGCTGCTTCCATGATTGTTGATAGTGGATCCAAGCAAAATGAATCTTCGACAGCGTCAATATTTTCCTCCAATCCTGAGGGCGTATACTTCTTCATATAATCCAATTTCTTGGATTATTTGTTCAGCATAAAGATTGAAGAAATCTGGTGAAAGAATACAAGCCTGGCACACACTATTCCCGACTTTAAACTATTCAGTATATCCTTGTTCTGTTGTAACACCTGCCTGGACAGGTTCCTCATGAGTATAATCAAGTGTTCTAGAATACCCATTCTTCACTATGGTATCCATAGCTTGTTATCCTGGTGTGGTGCTGTGGGATAAAGCACTGGACTGCAAGGTTGGTTTGAACCACAAGATCGGAAGTTCATATTCACCAGCCAATCCCTACAGGGTCACTATGAGTTGGAAAGCAGCACTTTCAACAACACAGTCAAAAGCCTTTGTATAGACAATGACATAGAGAGATGGAGCAGTTGGGGACTTTAGACACAGAGAGGGAGTGTGTGCTGATGACCGAGGGGCAGGCTTGTAGTGTATACCCTATGGTTGGTTGATGATGCATGGAGGGGGATTGTAACCATGGCAATGAAATGATATACGATAGGATGAATGTAAAACTAATGTTCTCCCAAGTAAAGTATCACATGATTCACAATAAAACATTTTTTTAAAAAAAGCCTTTGTATAGTCAATGAAGCACAAGTAAACATCTTTCTTGTATTCTCTGCTTTCATCCATGATCCCTCTGGCATCAGCAATTAAATGTCTTGTTCCACAACCTCTTCTGAATCTGGCTTGAGTTTCTGGCAGCTCCCTGTCAATGTACTTACAGTCACAACTGTATTTTTTAATTATCCACAGCAAAATTTTACTTGCATGTGACATTAATGATATTGTACAATGATTTCCACATCCCAATGGATCACCTTACTTTGGAATGGCACAATCAGTTGGTCAGGGAGCTGTCTTCCAGATTTCTTGGCATAGATGAGTGAGCACTTCTTGTGTTGCATCAGTTTGTTGAAACATTTCAATTGTGTTCTGTCAAGTCCTCTTCGTCAATGCCTTCAGTGCAGCTTGGATGTCTTCCTTCAGTACCATCGGTTCTTGATCATGTGGTACCTCTTGAAATGGTTGAACGGTGACCGTTTTGGTACAGTGACGATGTGTGCTCCTCCATCTTTTGATGCTTTCTGCATCATTCAATATAGATTCACAGCACAGTACAGTAATTCATTCTCTTCAAGCTAGATTTTTTGTCAATTTTGTTCCTGACAAAATTTACGACAGGTTTTACAAAGCGATGAAATAGGCAGTTGCTGATTTGCTTGGCGCTTCAGGGACAGTAGCTAATAACAATAGCCACCACATGTAACATGCCAGGTATTGTTCTAAGTACTTTAGGTATGGCAACTCTTTCAGTTGACATGACAACCTTGTGAGGCAAACACTGTTTTCCTCCCACTTTCCCAAAGTCACATAGATACAAGCCAGGTAGTCTCCATTCAGAGCCCACACTCTTGACCACAATTTTACACTGCCTTTCAAATGAGCCACTTGCTCTGTTCCTTGAAATTTTATCATTAGTCATTCATTTTTTGGGTACTGTAAGAGTTTATGATCTTTCCAGAACTCCTTTGGAAAACACAGTATCCTCCCTAAGTGAAACTTTCAAGACCTTGTGTAGGAACTGCTCTTTCTCCCAAGAACACTTTTACCGCTCGTTAGTATCTGATGACCTGCTAGTCATCTTTCAAGATCTAGCCCATGTCACTTCTCCTAAAACGCTTTCTCAAAAGAGCAAATAATCCCTGCTGTGTGTTACCACAGCCATGGAACAGACCGGGTCTGTGGTTGCCATGTTGTATTGTAACTACTTTGTATATGTGTGTGCTATGGGTGGAAATAGACTCGATGGCAATTAACAACAACATACTATGAGGTTGTCTAATACAGAAACTTTGTTTCAGGCATTGAGGGCTAGCAAAAAATGATTGAGATATAGTTCCTGGCCTCAAAGAGTCTCTAAGTCCTTTACAACTGTTCTGGTGCACATATCTGGCATTAAAGACAACAAGCAGAGAGTTATAAACAAAGGAATATGTGGGCACAGAGGATGCAATGATTACTTCTACATAGAAGGAAGTGATATTTAAACTGGGACTGAAGGATGAGGAAGATTTCAATAGGGAAAAGAATGAATGCATCCATTGGGAGAAGGAATAACTTGTGTTCTTTGTACGGTACAGGGGTAAGAGGCTTTCATTTGGAGTCTGTCTTAGCAGGAGTTACCATTAGCTCTGTGACTTTAGGCAAACCATTTAAGCTTTCCAAGTTCCAGTTTATTCATCTGTCAAATTGGAATAAATAAGCAAACAAACCAACCAACAAAAGCTCTTCCACAGAGTTAATTCCAACTTAAATCGATTCTATAGGACAGAGTAGAACTGCACCATCGGGTTCCTAACGCTGTGAATCTTTATAGACTGCCTCATCTTTCTCCCATGGGACAGTTGGAAGGGTTTGAGCCACCAAATCTTTGATTAGCAACCCAACACTTAATCCACCGTACCACCAGGGAAATCATGTATAGAAAAGTGCTTTCTGTAAAATGCTGAATGCTACAAAGATGCTAGGTACAATGGTGCCTCTTAAGAATTCAGTAAAATGGAGAGTGTTCCCTGAGTCTTTTATGCATTTCCTAGATTGGGTTTCACTGTCACAACAACCTTCTGAGGCTCTGCTAAGCCCTGCTTTGTTGTTTTTAGTAACAACTGTTGTCTCCCGCTTGTAGCGACCGGACATACAACAGAACAAAATGTTGCCCAGCTCTGGGCTGTCTTTGTGATTGTTGGGTCCACTATCTCTGCCACTGTTGTCAATTCCCTTTAGAAATGAGGAAAGGAAGGTACAGAGTTAAGTTGTTTTACCCAAGGGCACAGAGCTAGTAACCCCTGAGGGAGAGGCGGAGCTAGATTTAAACTCTGATGGTACTTCAGAGACTGGAGATGTGTTAAGATGCTCTCATCTGGCTTGGTTAATATTCCAATCAGCCGAGAATGGACAGATGTGAAAGCGTATTGAAAGACCCTTTCCTGACAAAACCAAGAGAGAGACCCTTCTCCTTTCCTCCATGAACACATGATTTGAGCATATAAGAACCACAGAACCCAGATTTTTTTCCTCCAAAACATTTTCTATCCTTTAAACACTGATTAGAAGAAAAGTTATAAAAAGTAAACAGGACTTTTAAAAAAATGAAACAGTTGAAACTGCTCCTAGTAAAAACCTTGTCAGGGTCATTGTTAGGGAATATAAAGCCAACTGCTGTTAATCAGAAAAATGAGGCCCAATGTTCCTTCAAATCTAATGGCATTTGTGTAGATTTTTAAATGGATTGCTAACTGTTTTATTTCATTGGTATGAGATTTCCAAGAGCAACCTAAAGCCAGTATATAGAACACTGTTGTTGTTAAGTGCCGTCGAGTCGGTTGTTGTTGTTGT
>NW_006408704.1:3383160-3409138 GCF_000296735.1 Chrysochloris asiatica
AAGCCTAGCCAGCTTGGCCTCCAAGGAAGACTCTGGTTGCACTTCTTCCAAAACAGATCTATTGGTTCTTTTGGCAGTCGAGTCGGTAGCAACCCTGTATAGAGTTTCCAAGGAGCAGCTGGTGAGCTTGAACCACTGACCTTGCAGTTCAAACGACTTTGTAGTTTGGCACATTAACTCAAAGTGCCACACCAGGACTCCATATAGAACACTAGGGCTTTCTAATAGCTTCTAACTGCACGAACCACTGTAATTTTAAAGCAAAGGGTTGCAAAAAAAAACAAACAAAAGGCAAATTTGGGGTGGGAAGATCTCTGTTGAAGAATACAAATGTGTTCTCGGCTTCTGCTTGGTTGCTTCTGTTTTCGCTTTCTGAGGAAAGGCGAAAAGCTCGCAGGAATGGGATGAAATGTTCCAGTGGGTGATTATCTGGAGGGAAAGTGTTTGTGGAAATGAAAATTACTGATAATTAGGTGTGAACGCCTGTAAGGGGGTTGGGGGAATAGAGAAAAGTTGCAGAGTCTGTATTTATGTAAGGACTGAGCACAGCTGGTGGGAGGGAGAATTGGTGGAATCTCTCCAAGAGGAGCTTAGCAATGTGCTGGTATTTAGCAATTCCATGTCTAGGGATCTATCCTAGGACAACACTTGCACATGTACAGAAAGGTGTGTGTACAAGGAAGCACTGTAGCATTATTTGCACACACACACACACACACAAAACCCAGGAAATCGTCTGCATCCATCTGCAAATGTTTAAACAAATTCTGAAGTATCCGTTGTTGTTAAGTGCCGTAGAGTTGGTTCTGACTCATAGCAAACCTGTATAGGGTTTCTGGGGAGCAGCTGGCGGATTTGAACTGCCAACCGTATGGTTCTCAGTCCAGTGCTAATCCTGCAGCACCACACCGGGAGTCCATAGTTTAGAAAATTTTGCTGCTGGACCACAAACCACAAGATCTGTGGTTCGAGCCTGCCAGATGCTCCATGGGAGAAAGATGAGGATTTCTGCTCCCTCAAAGTTTTGAAATCTCAGAAATCCTATATACAAGTATCTATGAGTTTGAATGGATTCAATGGCACTTAACAACAACAATAAACAGAATGTATACATGGGTCACCATGGGTCAGAACTGACTTGATGGCATTTAACAGCAGCACTATATTCTAAAATGTTACTGATATGTGAAGTGAATAAAAGCAAACTGCAACACTGTATCTTCCATATGGTTCTAATTTTAAGTGTTTAAAATGTTAAGACAGTCATAGGAAAAATATACAGAGGGCTATCTTCCAAAGATTTTAGTGACTCTTATCTTAAGCGTTATGCTTAGGTTTAAAAATGTTATGTAATGTTTAAAAGGGTTTTGTTTTTTTTTGTTTTTTTGCAAGCAGAAAATAAGCCAACAAAGATCATTATTTCCTTGAGGGGAGAAAGGAAAGCAAACACACAAAAGTAAAACTCCTCCAACTACTGGTCACAGGATTTACATAGTGTCTTTGTTTGGGTAGAAGGTTCGGGTCTCATGGTAAATGCACTCCTGATTCCAGCCAGGTGCTCACGTAGTGAGACTGAGATGTACAGCATTCCCTTCTGTCCCCTTATTCTAGCCTTTTGGTGGTCCCTTTAGCAATTGCTGCTGCTTCTGAACCATGACTGATGGTTTATTGTTGTTTAGTGCTGTCAAATCGGTTCTGACTCATAGCAACCCTGTTCAGGGTTTCTGAGACTTTAAATCTTTGAGGGAGCACAAAACCTCATCTTTCTTCTGCGGAGCAGCTGGCGGGCTCGAACATTGGGATGCTAACCTTAAGGGTGGTGATTCAAGCCCACCAGTTGCTCCTCAGGAGAAAGATGAGGCAGTCTGCTCCCATAATGATTTATAGTCTCAGAAACCCCTGTATAGGGTCCTCCGCCAACCCCACCATCGTTGCTACGCTTGAGCCCATTGCTGCTGCTACTTTGCCAGTCCATATCGTTGGAGGGCTTCCTCTTTTTCTCCGACCTTCCACTTTATCAAACATGATATCCTTCTCCAAAGACTGGTCTCTCCTGATAATATGTTCAAAGTATGAAAGACAAAGTCTGGTCATTCTGGCTTCTAAGGAGCTCTCTGGCTGTTTTTCTTCCAACACATACTGGTTTGTTCTTTTGGCAGTCCACACTACTTTCAACACCGTAACTCAAAAGCATCAATTCTTCCAGGGTCTTCCTTATTCACTGTCCAACTTTCACATGCATATGAGGCTATTGAAAATACCATGACTTGGGTCACACGCACCTTAGTCCTCAAACTAACATCTTTGCTCTTGAACACTTTAAACAGGTCTTGTGCCACAGATGTGTCTAATGTAATACATTGTTTGATTTCTTGATGGTTGCTTCCATGAGGGTTGATGGTTGATCTGAGTAAAATGAAATCTTTGACAACGCCAATCTTTTCTCCATTAATATGGATATTGTTAATTGTTTCAATTATGAGGATTTTTGTTTTCTTTACATTGAGGTACAACCCATACCAAAAGCTGTGGTCTTTGAGCTTCATCAGTAAGTATTTTAAGTTTTCTTCACTTTCAGCAAGCAAGGTTGTATATATCACACATTGTTAATGAGGACTTGATGACGCTGAAGTACTATTATTGTTGGGGTCCCTGGATGGTGTAAACAGTTAATATTCTCAGCTACTAACTACTAACCAAAATGACTTCTAGTGTGGCACTGTAGAATAAGCACTGGACTGTGAACCACAAAGTCGGTAGTTCAAACCCACCAGCTCCTTCTTGGAGACCCTGTATAGGGTCACTAAGGGTTGAAATCCACCAGACAGCACTTAACAACTAACAAAAAAGTTGGAAACTCGAGTCTACCCCAACAGGTGCCTCAGAAGAGAGGGAAGTCTGGTGAGATGCTTCCCCCAAATCAGTCATTGAAAACCCTATAGAGTTCAGTTTGATCTCACTATGAGTTGAAATCAACTCCACAGCAACTGGTATTTCTTGTTGCTTTTTGCTTGTTTGTTTGTTTTGCAAATCAGGGAAGCAAGAAAGATTAACTGAAAAGTTTTTGTCCTGGAAGTCAAACTACATTGCATTACAAATGACATGGTACAAGGGGGCACCAGTGGGCTCTTCTCTACTCTTAAAATGAGATACAAGTGTCAGAAGACCTGTGCCAGCATTTCTATCCCCATTACCTGATTTGAAAAGAGCTTTAAGTAGAAGAAAACACAGTTGTTATGCATAGATGGTGGACTTAAACATGATTTTAATTTTCTGTAATTTGTGTTTTGCTATACATCCAAAATATTCTGCAATTTTGAAACTAAATAGACCCAATGGTTGCACATTTGAACTAAAATGCCACCTTCAAATGGTTAATTTTTGTGTTTTGTTTTTTTATTGTGAACTTACATGGGAGAACATCTGCTTTACACCATTGTTTCATTGCAATGATTACAATCTCCTTGGTGTATCATCATTCAACGGTATTTGCTTCCATTCTCTCCGTTGTTTCTGCTTTTGTTTTTTTGAGGGAGAGATGTACACAGAAACACTCAGGAACATGTAGTAATTTAAACAACCAAAGAGCATATTCTGCAAGCCTGTCTCCCAGCCACCAGCTCTTAGTCCCTCTCTTTCCATGAGACTAGAGTCCTCAGCTGCTCCCTCTCTCCATGTCCCCATCTCCTGGTTCCGCTGCTTCTTTGGATAGGGTTCTGCATTCCACTTGTGCTCTTCTTCCTTGATGGTCCTCAGGTTGTTATAAATGAACCCCGATGTCACACAAGAAGACACTCGGTATGACTAAATTACCTCAGCAAGGCAAAATTTACTTCTGCAGAAGGATGCATGCATGCAACTGTATAGGAACAGGCTAGCGAGCACATGGAACAGGAAGTCCACTCGGGTTTTATTCCTGACTCAAGTCTTCTGGCTGTGTCTCACCCACTGGCTAGGGCTTCAATCGCACAATCTTTTTCCTTACCCAGTTGGCTTAATTCAAATTTCTAAGGCACACATTTTTCTAACTCACTTCAGGATGTAGTAAAAAGTAAAAGAAAGGCCATACAGTCCCTACTCACTGTTTCTGGACTATAAGATTATCTACTCCTCTGTTTTTGTTGCAAAACTTCTACCTTTACAGCTGTGACAGTCGCAATTAGTCATGATAACAATTACTCGCTACTGAATCATAAGAATCTTATCCCCATCTCTTTTCACCGTCTAGACAAGATGAAAACTATTCAATGGGGATTCTACCCTACCCCACACACTCTTAAACTAAACTCCCCCTTGAAAACTTGTAAGCCAGTCACTTCATGCCTTTATCGCCCCTTATTTTAGGTAGCCAATGTCTAAGTTGCCTTTCCCTATCTACCCTGTGTACAGAGGGGATAGGATTCATACTTGATGTGAAGACTGCTTTCCTGAAAGTTGGTATTTTGAACTACTACATCCATAAGTATAGATCAGGTTCATCACATGTAGCAGTTCACACTTGTTTCCTTTATCAAAAATTGTTGTTGTTGTTTTTTTAATCTTTCTCTAGTCAATTTCTGATCACAAGGCCAGGTCAAATGGGTACTATCTACAAATTTAGGCGTTCTTGTACATCTCCCCCCACTTCACATCATCTGGATGCTTCACTCTCAGCTGTAGCCTCAGGAGTTCCCAGATCTCACTATACTTTGGACCAAGCAGCCCACCCTCTTCCCTCTTTCATCTCCAAGTCAGCGGGAACAAATGGTTAGTTTATGTTATGTGAATTTCACCTCAATTTAAAAAATAGTCTGCAATATACTCGCATGACTAAGCAATAATTTCTTAAAATGTGATTTAAGGAGAGAACAAAAAAAGGACTTTTAAGGATCAAAAGCAGTTTTAAAGGTAGCTGACACTCCCTTACCCAAGCGTTAAAGTGGTACTAACATCAAGGTCAGCAGTTCGAAACTACCAGCCGAGCCACTGAAGAGAGATGAGACTTTCTGCTCCCATAAAAATTTACAGCCTCATAACGCTATATAGGGTGGCTATCGGTACCGACTCGATGGCACCAAACAACAGCAACAACAATGGGTCGGAACCGACTCCATGGCACATAACCACCACCATCCAATCGGCAGTCCCAAGCGGCCAGCATGCAGTGTGCTCCTCCGACCACGAGGTGGCACTGTGAGGCGACACCGGCCCTACACATCCGCGAGCGCCGTCTCTTGGAAGCGCGTGTGCGTGAGAGGCGGGTCCGGAGGCGGCCGCGGGTCAGGCGCTACCGCCGCCTGTCCCCGCCAGGCTTGGGATTGCCGGCCTCTTCATCTGATCCCCGCCACTGGCCCAGCTCTCGTTTGGCCCGGTGTCTGTGCCGAGCCTGGGCCCCATGGTGCTGCAATCGCTGCCGACTTCGGGAGTGGCCTTCCGCAAGATCCTGTCTCACTTCCCAGCGGAGCTAAGCCTGGCTTTCGCCTATGGCTCCGGGGTGTACCGCCAGGCGGGGCCCAGTGCAAACCAGAAGGTGAGGCCGGCTCAGCCCCAACCCGGAGCCCGCTCGGCCTCGGCCCGTGTGTCGGTAGTGGACCGTACGGTGTCGCTAGCGGAGCGCAGAAGGACGCTTCGGTCCCGAGCAAGGGGGCGCCAAGCCTGGTGCCACGGCAGGAGGGAGAAAGGAGACGACCCTTGGCACGGTCTGGCGCGGTGCTGCTCAAAGATGCTGAAATAATTGGCCTAAGCTCCAGGATTTTAATGCATTTTCTAGGTGATTCTAGGATTCCAAGGTCAGAGGTTCAAACCCACCAGCCTCTCCTCAGAGAGACCTTATATGTCCACAGGTGATTCTAATGCGCATCCGAGTTTGAGAGTCGCACCTATCTACCTGTAAGGAGCCCAGGTAGCGTAGTGGGTTACGCGGTTTGCTGCTAACCGTAACGTCAGTAGTTCGAGTCTGCCAGCCGCTCCCTGGGAGAAAGATGAGGCTTTCTGCAAGTCGTAAGGATTTACAGCCTGGGAAACTAAATCAAGGTCACTATGAGTCGGGGTGTGGCGCTGTGGGTTAATGCGCCAGACTGCAAAGCTGTTTGAACTGTAAGGTCGGAGGTTCAAGTTCACCAGCTGCTCCTTGGAAACCCTATACAGGGTCGGTATGGGTCGGAATCGACTCACTGGCACTGCACAACAACAATGAATCGGGACCAACTCCACGGCCCACCACCATCTATATATAGCTGTAAGAGAAAATACCAGTTATACTCCAGGAAGCAGACAGATTGGTTTGGGGCAGGTGTGGTACAGGTAGTGGACAGCAATCTATTTATCCATATTAAGTACTGTTGTTAAGTGTTGTTTAGTCGATCCCTGACTCATAGCAACCCTGAATAAAGTTTCCAAGGAGCAGTTGCTGGGTTTGAACTTTTAACAAGGGTCTATTGGGTCAGGGAGCGTGGTGTCTCCATCTAATAAGCACTGGACTAAGAACCACAGAATCAGGGGTTTGAGCCGACCTGCCACACCAGGAGAAATTAGAGGCTTTCTGCTCCAGAAAAGATTTAAACTCTCGGAAACCTTATACAGGGTCACTTATGAATCTGATCTGACTCAGTGGCACTTGACAACAATTTGGGGTCAAGTCGGTTCCAATTTATAGCTACCCTGTTGTAGCAGGTCGCTATGAGATGGCACCTAACAACAACAATGCACGGTACAGTTACCCCATAAGGTTTCCAGAGCTTCTATGGAAGCAGACGCCTCATAGTTCTCCCCCGCCAGAGGCTAACTGGTTTGAATCATGAACCTTTCATTTACCAGCCAGATGCTTTAATCACTATGCTACCAAGGCTCCTAAGGAGCTCTGGTAACGTAGTGGTTACAAATTGGGCTGCGAACCTTAAGGCCAGCAGTTCAAAACTACCAGCTGTTCTGCAGGAGAAAAATGAGGCGTTCTGCTCCTGTAAAGATTTACAGCCTTGGAAACCCTGTCCAGGGTCGCTATGAGTCGGAACTGACTCCACAGTACATAACAACAACAGCAACCAAGGCTCCTGGGGACTAGGTACCCACCCACTGCTCTGGGGTAGATTTGTACTTACAGATTTGGACTCATAGTGACCTTGTATTACAGAGTAGAACCCATAGGGTTTCCAAGGTTGTAAACCTTTACCAAAGCAGAAAGATACCAAAGAATCTTTCTCCTTCAAAGCAGCTGGTGGGTTTGAACCACGAACTTTGTTGTTAGCAGCCCAGTGCATAACCCACTATACTGCCAGGGCTCCTTGGGGAGTAGGTATACTATTGTTAGTTGTTAAGAATCTGCTGAGGGTCAACAACACCAACAGCTGTGAAGATACACATTTTCTTGTGACTGTAAAATTCAGTGTGCAGTTTGCAAGTGGGCCTTACCAATTTGGAATTGGGGACTGGAGTCTGTCTTCTGATTAAAGTTTGCTATTCATTGCTTTGTGAGAATACCTATGCTGTGCTTGGACGTCCTGTTTCCTCCCTGTACTATTTGGCAATAATATATAAGAAATTTTCCTAAAACACATTTATATAGCTCCAGAAAATAATGTTAATGTTTGCCCATTGTCGTTGTTGTTGTTGTTAGGTACCTTCGAGTCAGTACTGACCCATAGCGACCTCATGCACAGCAGAACGAAACACTGCCTGATCCTGGACCAGCCTCACTACTGTTGCCACGCTTGAGTCCATCAATCCTGCCTCTTGGCTAGTCCATCTCGTTGGGGGTCTTCCTCTTTTTCTCTGACCGTCTACCTTATCAAACATGATAACCTTCTCCAGCAACTGGTCCCTCCTGACAATATGTTTGAAGTATGAGAGTCTGGCCATCCTGGCCTCCAAGGAGCACTCTGGCTGCTCTTCTTCCAAAATGGATCTGTTGGTTGTTTTGGCAGCCCATGGTACTTTCAATATTCTCCTCCAACATCATAACTCATATCAATTCTTCTACAGTCTTCTTTATTCACTGTCCAGCTTTCACATGCTTATGAGGTTATTGAAAAGACCATGGCTTGGGTCAGGCACACTTTAGTCCTCAAGCTGACATCTTTGCTCTTCAACACTTTAAAAAGGTCTTGTGCAGCAGATTTGCCTAACGCAGTATGTTGTTTGCTTTCTTGACTGCTGCTTCTGTGAGTGTTGATAGTTGATCCAAGAAGAATGAAGTCCTTGACAACTTCAATCTTTTCTCCATTAATAAGAATGTTGTTTATTGGTCCAGTGGTGAGGATTTTTGTTTTCTTGACATTGAAATGCAATCCATACCAAAGGCTGTGATCTTTGATCTTCATCAGTAAATGTTTTCAGTCCTCTTCACTTTCAGCAAGCAAGGTTGTATCATCTGCATATCGCAGGTTGTTAATGAGTCTTCCTCCAATCCTGTTGCCACGTTTTTCTTCATTGCTAGGTGCCATCAAGTCAGTTCTAACTAAAAGAGACCTGTGCACAACAGAATGGAAACACTACTGGGCGGCCCCACAGCACCCTCACAGTCGTTAGGCTGGAGCCCAGTGCTTCTACCTCTTTGCCAATCCATCTGTTGGGGGTCTTCCTCTTTTTTGCTGACCCTCCACTTAACCAAGCATGATGTCCTTCTTCAGGAACTAGTCCCTCCTGATAACATGTCTGAGGTATGAGAGATGACATCTGGTCATCCAGACTTCCAAGGAACCCCCAAATCTTCCTAAATATCACCAAGGGTCTATGGATAACCTAGTATAAACTCTGAGCAGGATGGAACCTCCAGATTTGAAAGCTACCTCTTCGTTTTTTGTATAGCTTTTCCTTTGAGCAGAAAAGGCCCTGCTTTCCCTTACCCTCACCTGTAATGTAATTCCTTCATTGGAGTTTCCAAATCTGGGAAGTTCTAACACCTACAGCTCAAATTAGACAATTTGTAGTTGCTATCGTATTTTCATTTCTCACCCGGGCTCTTGCAGTGGCCTCTTGTCAGGTCTTTCTGCCTTTACCTTTAGCCTCTTCTCACTCCATTACACAGGAACATTACTTGGCATACAAACAGCCTCCCTCTGAGCTCCCCAGCCCCTGCCTGTATTCCCTTCTAGCCAGATTAAATGAAGTGCAGCTCCCGGAGCATACCTGGTGATGTCCCCTTATCCACTGGAGTAGTTTCCCCTAACAGGACTCCCCACCCCTCCCAGGTGTCCCCTGGTGAGGCCAAGTACTAAGTGGACGTACAGTACTGACTGATGAAGCTCAAAGACCACAGCTTTCAGTCTGGGTTGAACCTCAATGTAAAGAAAGCAAACATTTCTCAAGTTGGACCAGTAAATAGCATCATGATAAATGGAGAAAAGATTGAAGTTGTCAAAGACTTCATTTTGCTTGGGTCCACCTTCAGCACTCATGGAAACAGCAGGCAAGAAAGCAAACAATGTATTGCATTAGGCAGATCTGCTGCACAAGACCTCCTGAAAGTGTTCAAGAGCAGTGATATCTGTCTTAGTCTGAGGACTAAGTACACCTGACCCACACCATGGTATTGTCATTCGCCTCATATGCATGTGCATATTGGACAGTGAATGAGGAAGGCCTTTGAGGATTGATGCATTTGAATTACCGTGTTGGAGAAGAATATTACAAGTGCCCTGAATTGGCAGAAGAACAAACCAAACGAATCTGTATTGGAAGGAGCACAGTCAGAATGCACCTTAGATGCCAGAATGGTGAAACTTTGTCTTCATGCTTGGTAAAGTAAAGGGTAAGCAAAAGAATCCCAACAAGATGGATTGAAACAGTGGCAGCATCAGTGGGCTCAAATGTAACGGTTGTGAGGCTGGCACAGGACCGGGCAGTGTTTCCTCTGTTGTGCCTGGAGTCGCTATGAGTTGGAAACAATTGAGTGGCACCTAACAACAACTAGGTGGTAGCCATTCTCCTGTTCATTCTTCATGACTCAGATTCATCATCTCCAGGAACATATCTCCTTCCTGTTCTCCGGACCCAGCCCCAATCTGAGTCACGGTCATCCATTTAGCATTCTCTCATAAGGCACCTTACAGTTGAATGGTATAGTCTCCCCAGCAGGATCAAGTCTTTGCCTCTTGCCCAGGATATATCAGAGGGACTAGCTTACTGTAGGTGCTCAGTGAGGGGTTAGTGAATTGGAAAGAGTTAAGTTATTTTCCATTACATGAACTATAGAGTTTTTATCTATGTGGTGCTGTTAGTGATTGGGAAGGAAAGTAGAACTACATTTAGCTTAAAGGCTGTGTACACACAGAATTTGGAATCATACAAGGGGTCTTCAAAGAGCTTATGGAAATTGGAATTTTAAAATAATGGAATCTTTCCAACTTTTTGAAGCCCCCTTGTAGTACTTCTGTCTGCCGGTCACTAGCTGCTCTGTGCTTTGGCTTCCTTTCCTATAAAATGGGGTCAGGCTGTTGTGAGGATAAACTTTACATACATGTTATACGTACTCTGGCTGTAGAATTTATTTTAATCAAGTTTTAGAAAAGACAAATACATCATTTTTCAACATAATCTCCTTGCTTTTCAATACACTTTGTCCACCTGGCAGCAAGCTTTCATATTCCCTTATTAAAAAATGTTTTAGGCTGAGCTGTGAACCATGAATGCACCACTGTCTTCACTTCTTTATCAGAGGTAAATCTTTGTCCTCGAAGGACTGCTTTCAGGGGATCAAACAGGTGAGGGTCCGATGAAGCAAGTTCAGGACTATGGGAAGGATGCTTTAACACCATGATGTTTTTGCGGAGTGTCAGCAGTGTGGGGACGTGCATTGTCATGCAAGATCACAACACCCATGGATAGCAGTCCTCTGAGTTTAATCCGAGCTTTAGACCTCAGATCTTAAGTGTGCATCTCACTGTAACGAGCACTCTTGATTGTTGAACCTTTTTCCTGATAATGTTTCCATACTGGCCCTTGAGAATCTCAGAAACCTGTAAGCATCAGTTTGCCAGCTGGTGGTTGACTTTTTGAAGTTTTTCTTGGTTGGCGATAGAGGATGTTTGCACTCCATGCTCTGCCATCCCAGCTCGTAGTGATTAGACCATGTCACTGTGAAGAATCCATGATGAATCCATGTACCGATTTTTTTAAAGAAACTTACCTTTCTTGGAATATTAGTCCAAATTTATAGACAGATGTCTAAATGCTTCTGTTTATGTTCTTCCTTGAGTTGTTTCGATACCCATTTCGCACAAACTTCAAAATCCACGTCTGCCTATTTCATCAATAGAGCCATGACTGATTTGCGAATGATTTGCCACATAATCCACTGTCACTTATATTTAACAGAATCACTTCACGTGCATGCTCAATGTTGTCATCAGCTGTGGATGTGGGTGAGCATTTAATACAACTAGAGTGCTGATAATTTTTGACTTAACCTCATGTGTAATGTGTGTGTCTATATATCTATGTAGATATATTTTAAGTGCCGTTTGTCAGTTCATCATGCTGCGGTGGCTTTTGAGGTGCTGTGATTCTGAAGGCTATGCCACCAGTATTTTAAATACCAGCAGGATCACCCATGGTGGACAGGTTTCAGATGAGCTTCCAGACAAAGACTAGTAAGAAAGAGAGACAAGCTACTTTGAAATATTTAGTCACTGAAAACCTTATGAATAGCAGAGAAACACTGTCAGATATAGTGCTGGAAAATGAGCCCCTCAGATTGGATTTCACTCAAAATGCAACTGGGGAAGAGCTGCCTCCTCAAAGTAGAGTTGACTGTGATGACGCGAATGAAGTAAATTCCTCGGGACCTTCATTTGCTGATGGGGCACAATTCAAAATGAAGAGAAGCAACTGTAAACATCCATTAATAATTAGAACATAGAATGTATGAAATACTTCATCTAAGAAAATTGGAAATTGTCAAAAGTACGCCTGACTTTTTCAATAACCATATGCATGCGAAAGTTGGACAGTGAATAAGGAAGATCATAAAAGAATTGATGCTTTTGAGTTATGGTGTTGGAGGAGAATATTGAAAGTGCCATGGGCTGCCAAAAGAAACATCTGTGCTGGAAGAAGTACAGCCAGAATGCTCCTTGGAGGCCAGAATGGCCAGACTTCGTCTCTCATACTTCCGACATATAGTCAGGAGGGACCAGTCACTGGAGAAAGATACCATATTTGGTAAGGTGGAGGGTCAGAGAAAAAGAGAAAGACCCCCAGCAAGATGGATTGGCAAAGTGGCAGCATCAATGGGCTCAAGCATGGCAACAATTTTGAGGTTGGCCGAGGACTAGGCAATGTTTCGTTCTGTTGTGCATAGGGTTGCTGTGAGTCGGTACCAATTCGATGGCACCTAACAACAAGTGCCATTGACTTGGTTCTGACTCACAACAACCCTGTATAGGGTTTCCAAGGAGTAACTGGTGGCTTTAAACAGCCCATCTTACAGTTAGCAGCAGTCCAGTGCTTATCCTACAGCACCACACCAGGAATCCATATATATTATACATACATATATAAAGTGCTTAGAAGAACGTCTTGCACAACATACCATTGGATAGATTCCTACTCTTCGTCACCCTGCTTTCAAGACTAAATCTTTACCAAAGCAAACATGCTCATCTTTCTCCTGAGGAGCGGCTGGTAGGTTTGAACTGCTGACCTTGTGGTTTGCAGTCCAGTGCTTATCCTATAGTGCCACCAGGGCTCCTTAATAATACATGTTTTTGCCATTATTATTTGTGAGATGAAAACAAAGCTCGTTTTAATTCCAAAGCTTCCTTCGAGGAGAATCCAGAGTCTTCTGACTCTTACCAGGTCAGGATGCAGATTCTGACTTGTTGTCACACTCAGAATTCACACTGACCTCATTCTCTTCTCCCCTCGCAGAATCTCATGCTCGACCTTGTCTTCACAGTAGATGACCCTGTGGGATGGCATTCAAAGAACTTGAAGCAAAACTGGAGCCACTATTCTTTATTAAAAATGTTGGGGCCTAGGGCTATCACAACCATCCAGAATAACTTCGGCGCTGGAGTGTACTACAACCCATTGATAAAGTGTGATGGCAGGGTAAGTGGCTTTGGGCCTTTGTCTTGACTTGGATAGGGGTTGTGTAGGCTCCACCACCGTTGTCACTTGAACACCAGTTAAATATGTGTGCTCCTGCCGATGGTCCTGCTGCATGTCTTGAATCCAGGGATGGAGCAGTAACTGGAGCCCTCTGCTTCCCCTGATGGTGACTGCAGCTTGAGGTGGTTGGCTGTTTCCATCTTTTTGCCACAGGCCAAGTGGTTCTCAGATTTTACTCTGTGTCACAATTACTGAAGTCCTGTTTGAAGCACAGATTGACAGAGCCTATCTCCAGAGCCCCTGATTCTGTAGGTCTCGGATGGAGCTTGAGATCTGCTCCTCAGTGATGTCCAGAGTGTGGGGACCACCCTTTGAGAACCATGGGTTTGGTCAGCAGAAGGAATAGGTGGGCCCATTTAGAGTCAGGCTGCAGGTGAATCATCTGCGAGGAAGAGCAAACACCCCCAAGAAATGAGAAGTGGGGCCCAGTAATAGGCATCCCTTGGTGCTAGCTGGAGGTGGAATTGAGTGTTGGGGCATTGGAGAGCAGGTAAGAGGCCGAGATGCCAGCAGACAGGGTGTCTGACAGCAGGACCGCAGCTAGAATCTTCGGATGAAGGATCCCAGTCTCTGAGGGCTACTAGGAGCTAGACAGAACCCCGACCTAAGAGGACCAGTGGAGGCTAAGCACATTCCACCTAGAGATCAGCTAGGCTAGGAATGGCACACCAGTGCTCCTTGGAAACCGTGTACGGGGTCACTGTGAGTCAGAACGGACTCGACAGGACCTGACAACAAGAGCAGGTGACGTTGATGGTACACTTTGGAGGGCAGGAAGTTGAAGTACTACCTTGAGAAGCGTTTTGAAGACACAGCAGACCGTAGCCGGTGTGAGTGCTGTGATGGGTTGGTGCTGTCTGTGGAGCGGTGGGCCATGTACAGTGAGACCTGTCAGAGCCGAAGCACTCTCACACGTTTCCTCCCCTGGACTGGCTGTAGTCTTACCACCTTTCTATCACTTGTTTTAGTGGAAAATACCAGAGTTTTTCTTCTTTGACCAGCTTCTGCCTTATATAGGTTCTGGCTTTTGCAGGTTTCACTGTTAAGTGCTTTTTGGGGTTGAGGTCTGTTCTATCCCCTCCTGCATTTTACAGATGACGAAGGTGAGGTTCAGGGCGGGGAAATGACTTCTTCATAAGGTCATGCAGCTAGTTAGTGACAGGCCTCCTGTCTTCATCAGAGTTTGTTCTCTAGTGAAACAGCTACTGTGGCATATGTGGTAAAACCTGTGTCGGGAATTTCCACTATGAGTCATAGAAAAGTGTTAAGATTTGTGCCCTGTCAAAGGCAGGAAACTTGTGAGACCCAGAAAAACAGGGCTGTCGCTTTCAGAGTGTGTGTGTGTGTGTTTATGAGAGAAAGAGAGAGAGAGAGATGTGCCTTGGAGTCGATTTCTACTCATAGTGACTAAAGCCTCATCTTTCTCCCATGGAGCCACTGATTTCAAATTGCTGACCTTGTGGTTAGCAGCCCAGTTTGTAACCACTACACTACTAGAGTGCCTTGTCTGTCTGTCTGTCTGTATGTATGTATGTTTGTATGTATATATATTTGATATTGTCGTTAGATGCCGTCGAATCTGTTCTGACTTACAGTGACCACATAGAGGGTTTCGGCTGTAAATCTTTATGGACGCAAACATCCTCATCTTTCTCACACGGAGCAGCTGCTGGGTTTGAACTGCTGACCTTATGGTTATTAGCCCTTTGCCACCAGTTGTTATTAAGTGCCACTGAATCGGTTCCAAATCATAGCAACCCTGTATAGGGTTTCTGAGGATTGGCTGATGGGTTTGAACCACCACCTTGCACTTCAAATTGACCTTGCAGTTCAGTGCTGATCCTATAGCACCACACCAGGACTGTATTTGTGTGTGTATGTATGTTGTTTGTTGGTTGGTTGTTAAGTACTGTAGAGTCGGTTCCAACCCATAGCGACCCTGTACAGGGTTTCTAAGGCTGTAATTCTTTATGGGACAGAATACCTTATCTTTCTCCCATGTAACAGCTGGTAATTTCGAACTGCTGACCTTGAGGTTGGCAGCCCGACTCATAACCACTACGCTATAACCAGAGTTTCTTATATATGTATATAAATGTGTATGTGTGTGTAATTATATGTGTGTGTGTATATATATATATGGAGCTCTGGTAGTCGGAACCGACTCCATGGCACATAACAACAACAGCGATATATATATATATGAATGACACCATTTAACACCAATAGACATACATTGCTGTTAAAGTGCTGTCGAGTCGGCTCCAACATTGAACAGCCCTGTATAGGGTGTCCAAGGAGCAGCTGGTGGGTTAGCTCTACTGACTTTGTGGTTAGTAGTCCAGTCCTATAGTGCCATACCACACATGTAAAAAGGAAACTCCCCTCTCCACTGATAGCATTAGATTACATTACGGGAGGTCATTACATATGGCACTATAGGATAAGCAGCAGACAGCTCACTGTAAGGTTGACAGTTCATACCCACCATCCACCCTTGGAAACCCTATACAGGGTCGCTATGAGTCAGCACCAACTGGACAACAGTTAACAAAAAAAAAACACAACTGAGAATATAGGTTTAGCCAAGTTGGCGCATAAAATTACCCATCATTCCCCCTGACTTAGGGGCCAGGGATGTTTCCATTGCCTGCCAATTGGTGCTTGGCTGCAGAGAGAACAGGTTTCTGCAGTACTGGGTCTAGAGTGGAGTGAAGAAGGTAGCTTTTCAGTTCACGTAGGTTTGCTCTTTTTCCATAATTAATGTTGTGTTGAACCTTTCATTAATTAATAGCTTTCAAATAATACTACGAACTCCAGTAACCAAATGCTTGGGCATAATTATTTACCAAAGGGACTACTTTTTTGTTGAAACTGTTTAGTGACTTTTTAGATATTTGCATCCTGAGGAGGGTGCTTATGGATATTAAAGCTCAGCACAGTGGGTGTAGAGGCATTTGCTAACACAGACAGGATTCTATGACCTGGATGGATTACGTTTAGGGCTTGTCATTTACTACTGAAATGAGCTTCGCTATAATTCCATGTGTTGAGTACTGATAAAGAAGTTTTCTTTTGGGGTGTTATTATTATTATTATTATTTTAATTGTTTGAAGTGATAAGAAACAAGAAATTCACTACATAAAGAACGTCAGAGAAAACTTTGAATTGAAGAAAACTTTATACCTGGTGGTAAAAAGGACACTGAAATTCTGGAACCTCATTTTGACTTTGCTCCTAATATTATCACCTTGGGCACACCATTTGTTTTCACTAGTCTTTGTGTTTGTTATTTCTCAAATGAAGAGACCGAACGGCATCACTGCTCCTCACTATATCTGTGTTGAAGGATCAGTTCTTTTTCCTTCCTGTCCCCTGAGGACCAATACTAAGTAGCTTCCAACAGCCATTGTGCCTTTGAAGTGGTGGTCACTTGACTTCTCACAGACACTAAACCTGTGGGAAAGCTTCAGGTGCAAACAGGATGTCCGTTTATACCCGGGCTTCAAACCTGTTCTTTCTAGTTCAGTCTTGGCCCAGGAAGTGACACCAGAATGAACCCAAATTTATAAACTATGGTTGTACTGGAACAATAACCAGAACAGGAAAAATCAGAGGTTGGCACCCTGCTAGAAATGAATGTCCTCTTAGAAAACAAGGGAAGCGCGCATGTTGCATAGCAACCAGATCTCTTGATCAGCATAGTATGAAGCAGTCATACCCCATCAAAGACAGTGGCCGAGCGCACCACGTCTAATGTGTGTGGCTCTTCACAGTCCTGGCACGTATCCAGGCTCCTGAAAGGGCCCCCACTCCAGGACTTTGGCCCATAATTTTTCCTGTTACTTCTTGTTCTAGAACACACACATTTTACAAATTTAGGTCTGTTCCAACTTCATTATATCAGCCATGACTGAAGCAATTCGAAATCCTGGTGTTTTGAGAAACTTCGTAAATCAGGTACCGCTCTGGTTAGGAATTTTGGTCTGTTTCTTTATATTTTGCAAAAAGCTTAAGTTGCAGCATGGTGATTTATACTTCTTCATTCCTGCCCATTTCTTTTCTAGCTTATCAAATATGGGGTTATTAGCACTGGTATTCTGATTGAAGATCTCCTGACCTGGAATAACTTATACATTGCTGGACGACTCCAAAAACCCGTGAGTGTTTTGTGGGCTGCCATTATTAGGGTTGCCTCCCTATCTGAGTAGTCTCTGGGTGGCACAAACGTTAAGCACCCAGCTACTAACTGAAAGATTAGCAGTTAGAATTCATCCAGAGGCACCTCGAAAGAAAAGAAGACAAACCGAGTTGCTGTTGGCAGTCCTGTGTGTGTTAGAATAGAACTGTGCTCCATAGGGTTTCCGTGGCCTGGAGACAGGACATCAGCAGGCCTCTCTTCTGAGAACTGAAAGTTCATGGCCATTTAAAACCCTGTGGAGCACAGTTCTACCTGAAGTCACCATGGATCAGAATCTAGTCAACAGCAACTTGTTTGTAGTCTTTAAGTGACACGGAGGGTGAAGTACTCGACTGTTTGAGTCCACCCACAGAAAGGCCTGGCGATCTACATCCAAAAACATCACTGAAAACTCTCTGGAATCAACCCTAGGAGGCCAAAAAGGCAGTATTGCTCAAAAACAATACTCAGAAGGCAGGAAGGGTCAGGAAAAGAGGACTAATGGAAACGGGGACCCCTGGGAGAAAGTGGAAGAGTGCTAGTACATTGAGGGGACTGCAGTTACTGTTAAGAAATAATGTATATAAATTGTTAAATGGAACCTAATTTGTGTACTTTACCCACGCCACAATTGAAAACCTTATAGAGCACAATTCTGTTCTGATGACATGAGTTGAAATCGTTGACTCAACAGCAACAGGTTTGGGTTTTTTGTTCTCTCCAAACTAGGCATTGCCTTTTCCCTTCTGATTGCGGTAAGTTCCAACTCCAGGAAATAGCCTTGAGTTTAGGTTCCTTTAACCAAACGAAAGCCATTGGCCTAGAGTCGTTTCCAACTCCTAGTGACCCTACAGGATGGAGTCACATCTTTCTCCCAGATTCCTTTGTTGTTAAAGTTCACAGTGTCAGTTCCAGTTCCTATCGACCCTGTATAGGGTTTCCAAGCAGCCACTGGTAGGTTTGAGCCACTGATCTGGTGCTTATCCTACAGCATCACACCAGGACTCCCTATAAAATCCAGTGCCAAACAATGCCCAGACCCTGCCCTGATTGCACTTGGCCACTCTCTAAGGATCCTTCAGCTCTGACTCCATTCCCTGGGGCGGGGCAGGAGCCTTCTCTTCCTGACTGTGCATGCCCGTGAGGACGCTGCCTGGCACACAGTAAGCCATCCCTTGGTGCATCTTCATGGAATAAGTGAGACAGGAAGCCATCCCAAGAGGGAATGGTGTTCTCACCACTCCTTTTAGTTAGTCACCCGCCTCAGACCCGTGGTGGTGCCAGTCAGGACTCTCTTCCCTCGTCTCTAATAGCAACTTGTAATATGGGAAGGGACTTGCGCTTTTAACAGATATTTGCAAAATATCACTTGTTTCTTCCTTTTTACAGACATGTCTATTTTCTGAGATGGAATCTTCTCAAATTTGGTTTAAGAGCTCTGGAAAATAGCCAGAGTTGCCAATGTCATGCACTTGTTACAACAAGGAGAAATGTCATTGTCCCCAAGTTGCTCCCACAGTGACTGCATTGCTGCTCCTTTCATAGTCAGCTATGGCAACAACAAAAATGAGGATGTATACAATCTGCTTTACTTGGTGTGTGTCATAAAAAACTTTTTATTTATTTACATGGGTTGTTGAGATATTTTTGCCTAACTCCTGGGCTTAAAATTTAATAGTGTTGTTGTTAGGTGCCATTGAGTCAGTACTGAGTCATAGCAACCTGTGCACAACAGAATGAAACACTGCCTGATCCTGGGCCAACCTCACAATCCTTGCTACCCTTGGGCCCATTGATCCTGCCACTTGGCCAGTCCATCTCACTGGGGGTCTTCCTTTCTCTGATCCACCTTACCAAACATGATATCCTTCTTCAGCAACTAGTCCCTCCTGACAACATGTCCAAAGTATGAGAGGCGAAGTCTGGCCATCTTGACCTTCAAGGAGCACTCTGGCTGCCCTTCTTCCAACATGGATCTGTTTGTTCTTTCGGCAGCCCATAGCACTTTCAGTATTCGCCTCCAACACCATAACTCAAATGTGTCAATTCTTCTACAGTCTTCCTTATTCAATATCCAACTTTCACATGCATATGAGGATACTGAAAATATCATGGCTTGGGTCCGCGCACCTTAGTCCTCAAGCTGCCATCTTTGCTCTTCAACACTTTAAAGAGGTCTTACACAGCAGATTTGCCTAATGCAATATGTCATTTGATTTCTTGAATGCTGCTTCCATGAATTTTGATGGTTGATCCAAGCAAAATGAAGTCATTGACAACTCCATTTATATGGATGTTGTTTATTGATCCAGTGGTGAGGATTTTTGTGTTCTTTACGTTGAGGTGCAGTCCATACCAAAGGCTTTGGTCTTTGATCTTCAAAAAGTATTTTAAGTTCTCTTGGCTTTCAGCAAGCAAGATTGTATCATCTGCATATTATAGATTGTTAATGAGACTTCCTCCAATCCTGATGCCACATTTTTCTTCATATAATCCAGTTTCTCTGATTATTTGTTCAGCATACAGATTGAATAAGTATAGTGAAAGAATACAACCCTGGCACACACTTTTCCTAATTTTAACCATTTGGTGTTCCCTTGTTCTCTTCGAACAACTGCCTCTTGGTCTATGTACTGGTTCCTTGTGAGCACAATTAAGTGTTCCGGAATACTCATCCTCTACAATGTTGTCCATAGCTTGTCATGATCCACACAATCGAAAGCCTTTGCATAGTCAATAAAGCACAAGTAAACATCTTTCTGATATTCTCTGCTTTCAGCCAAGATTTGCCTGATATCAACAATGATATCCCTCGTTCCACATCCTCTTCTGAAACTGGCTTAAATCTCTGGAAGATCTCTGGTGATACATGGTTGCAGCCGTTTCTGTATTACCTTTAGTAAAACTTTACTCACATGGGATATTAGTGATATTGTCCGATGATTTCCGCAGTCTGTTGAGTCACCTCTCTTTGGAATGGGCACAAATACTGATCTGTTCCAGTCAGTTGGCCAGGTAGTTGTCTTCCAAATTTGTTGGCATTGATAAGTAAGTGCCTTCCTTGCACTTTGTTGAAAGATTTTAATTTGTATTCTTTCAATTCCTGGTGTGTCTTGTTCTAAAATGTCCAGGAACATCTAGAAATGCTGGCTTTGCATGGTGGTTAGAAAAGTATTGTTGTTAAGTGCTGTGGAATCAATTTCAATTTATAGTGACCCTGTATAGGGTTTCCAAGGCTTTTAAATCTTTTGCGGAAGCAGAAAGCCTCATTGTTCTCCCACAGAGTGGCTGGTGGGCTTGAACCGCTGACTTTGTGATTTGTAGCCCAGGGCTTAGCCTAGAGAGCCACCACACTCTCTTTGCAGGTATATGTGTATGTAAGAATTAATGAAGCTTCTGACCACTCTGCTCGGGACCATAGAAGGTCCTGGACAGAATGAAATAAAAACGTTGAACAAAATTCGCCATCACAAAAAAGACCAAACTAACTAGCTTGTGGAAACTGGTGGGACCCCAGATTGTGGCCTTTGGACACCCTTTAAACCTGGAACTGATGAGAACCCTGAGATCAGCCTGCAGCAAAACAACAGACAGGCCTATAAAGTGAAGCGTATCACTCACCAGGACCATGCTCCTCAGAATAATCAGCCACTGCGACCAAAAGGGCAGCATCAGCCTCAAAACAAAGCTCAAAGGCAGGGAGAGCAGCAGAGAAGGACAAATGGGAAAAAGTACAAAGCTCAACCAAAAATGAATTTAAACCGTATTTTTAAACCATTTTTAAGCTGTGTCCTTAAGACATATGAATTTTATTGAATGTAATTTTTCAGTAAAAACTTAAAAAGTCCAGAAGCAATAGGCCTACTGAAATAATGTATCTAAATATATTTCTTATTTCTAGACTAGATAATGGGCAAATCTCATAATTGAGCAAATAAATGCAATTGAAAATTAGTAAATCATTTTATTTCCAAGTTTGTTTTAACTGTGTAGCTTATTGAGAGAGAAATGAACATGGGACTGGAAGTTCTGGATCCTGTTTGTTACCGCCACTTACTACCTGCTTATATGAACTTGAGTGACTATATAAACTGAACCTCAGTTCATTTACCTATAAAATAGGTCAATCTGTACTACCTGCTTTGTGAGACAGAGTCATAGTTCTGGAAAGCACACAGGTATTTCAGACTCAGACAGACCTAGGCTATGGGTGCCAGCCCTGCTGCTCCCTGGCTGTGTGGCCCTGAACCCCTGACTTCATCTCTCGGATCTCAGTAGTCCCTCATCTGTGGAGTGAGGCCAATGACTCTGACCCCAAAAGGGCTCTAAAATATCTGGCACTTAGGGACACTCAGGTGACCCTTCCCTTCTCTCCACACTGTGTGTCTCAGTTATTTGGACCCCAAATAAGATTATAATGCAAAAACCTTGTATCCTCTGTACTTTGCCTTATACTTTGTTGTTGTTGTTAAGTGCCGTCGAGTCGGTTCCGACCCATAGCGACCCTGTACAGGGTTTCTGAGGGTGTAAATCTTTACGGGAGTAGAAAGCCTGATCTTTCTCCCGCGGAGCAGCTGGTAGTTTCGAACCGCTGACCTTAAGGTTGGCAGCCCGATTCATAACCACTACGCTACCAGAGCTCACCCTGAGGTAAAGTATAGTAAATGTTAAGTGCAGTCGAGTCGATTCCAACCCATAGCAACCCTGTTTCAGGTTTCCAAGGAGCAGCTGGTGAGCTTGAACCGCCAGCCGACCTTGCAGTTCAAAGGACTTTGCAGTCAGACACATGAGCCTACAGTGCCACACCAGGACTCCAGTGGTGGTGGTTGTTAAGTACCGTCAAGTCACTTCCAACCTTTGTAGGTTTTCCAAGGAGCAACTGGTGAGCTTGAACCACTGACCTTGTAGGTCACACTGACTTTGCAGTCCAGCACATTAAACTGCAGCACCACAGGAGGACAGTCACTTGTTAATCAGAGTACTGCTAACCCTTCTAAAGAATGCTCAGCTATAAGTACTGGTCAGTATGCTCTTTTACCTCTAGGTGGCAGCAATTATTAATCAAACTTCATAGAAAACAAATCTTGAATGAAAAGAGAGGTAACATTTGGACAAGAAAATGATGGAACGTCTTAAAGAATTATGTGACTATGAGTGTGAATCGTTTTGCGTTTTAAAAGACAGTATTAAGTTGTATTGTATAAAGCTCCAAATGTGTCCAGCATATTGCCAAGTAAAATAGAATTCCTCAAATCACTAGCAATTTAAGACTTCAGAAGGCATGTAAAAGGAATACATTGCTTAGAAAGATGGCCATTTCTGAAAACAGCATTAAATTAAATTCTTATCATACTGTAACTTCACTCATAACTGAAGAGACACTCCATTTTTATTTCTAGTGCAGCCTTAAGCTTCTGCGTTATTTCTCTTTTTCCAAGTAAAGAACCATGAGATTTAAAGTCCTTGTGGCCAGTAATAATAATAGGACCTTGTGACCAATCTTCTTGAAGTCAAAAGAATTCTAAAGTAATATTAATAGTTATTTCCCTGCTTATAGGAGGCCTGGTAATGATGTAGAGATAAGTTGTTGTTAAGTGCCGTCGAGTCGGTTCCGACCCATAGCGACCCTGTACAGGGTTTCCGAGGCTGTAAATCTTTACGGGAGCAGAACGCCTCATCTTTCTCCCACGGAACAGCTGGGAGTTTCGAACTGTTGGCCTTAAGGTTCGCAGCCCGATTCGTAACCACTACGCTACCAGAGATAAGTACTGGACACTAATCGCAGGGTTGGCAGTTTAAACCCACCAGCCTCTCAGGAGAAAGATGAGGCTTTCTGCTCCGGTAAAGATTTACAGCCTCAGAAACCCTGTACTGGGTTTCTGTGTGAGTCAGAACTGACTCCGTGGCCCACCACCACCAACATCCACTAGAAGGAGCTCTGGTAGCATAGTGGGATATGAATTGGACTGATACCCACACGGTAGAATGGTTTACTGAACATAAATTTGGAGTTTTGTACTTGATATTTTGTTTTTTTGTGTTTAGATAATTTTGTTTTGAAGTTTTAAAGCACTCAAATTAACACACTAGTAATTTTGCTACCTTGTTAAGGAATGTAGCTATGCGTCAGACTGCAAAATCCTTTGAACTTAAAGCTCACCAGCCACTCCTTGGAAACCTTATATAGGGTCGCTATGGGTCGGAATCGACTTGAGGCCACTTAACAACAGCAGCAATGTAAATACATTGTCTACATTTGCTAGTATTGTAGCTTTATTTTTTATAACAGCTTTATTGACCATACACTCCATTGGGTGTTAGTATATTCAGAGTTGTGCAGCCATGTTTTAGCTTGAATTTTATAGACAGAAAACTTCTAGTCATATAAAAGACCCCTGAACTGGGAATTAGAAAACCTAGCTACTGTCTTGGCTGAGCCCAGCTGTTAGCAAATCTTTGGGCTTCAAGCCTTTGAAATGCAAAGATGGAGCCATTCACTTGCTTATTCAAAAGACAGCTAGGTTTCCTCTCCATGTGAGCCAAAGGGATTTTTAAAAAGTGAACAAGACAACCACATTGCTTGTCTTTGAAGAGCCCACAGTCCAACAAGTAGATAATTAACAAGGCTCCATGGAGCCCTAATGTTGTGTTTCTTCTTCCTCCTCCAGTAATGACCATTTAGCAGAGTTAGCCTTTCTGGTCAGTTGGCTGGAAAAGTTCTGTGGGAAGTGGCATTTGGTTAGTGACTGAGCATTTGCACCGGCTGGGTAAAGCTGTGTTCTTTGTGGCTCCAGCTTCACTCTCTGCAACTGAAGTCCCCCTTCATGTGACTGTTAAGGAGGGGAACACATGTGAGCCTCTCCTGTTTTCTCTTTTGAAAGGTACTCACAGAGCTCTCACCACTGGCTTTCAAAGTCCCTTCAGATGATGCCCCCATCTCTGCAGTAGATTTTCTCTGGCTAGGCAGCTACTGTTATCTATGCAGTTCAGGTCGGGGCATTCCCAGCAAGATACAAACAGCTATTCACAAATCTGAGGACTTTCTTTTTTCCCAGGCCTCTCTGGCAGTGTCCCAAGAGTCCATTGGCTTTTCACTGTGAACCACAAATACCAGTGCCGCAGAGACAAGCTCCTAGTTCACCTTACGTGGAGGAAGCAGATCAGCACAGTAACACAGTCTTCTGAATTGGCATTTTCCCCTTGGAGTAAGAAAATTTTCGTTTTCACTCTCTTAACCTGAAATATCAGCCAACCTAAGTAGAACAGCGTTTTGGAGAACACATTTATTTTGTTGAAGAGAAAAATAACCGCAAACATAACCTTTTCTCTGCATATTGGATTTGTTAGCATCTCAGAATAGCTTCTAATTTCCTTGAGCTTCTATAAAAGCCACCCAAAAAAAGTGGAAGAAGGATTAGAAGAAGAATGGGAGTTTGAAAGTAAGGAGGGTTGAGGAGAGCACCAGAGAAGAGTCGTCTGGGGGCCAAGGTGGAAAAGTATTTTAACCCCTCCGGGCCTCAGTTTCTATGAGTAAATGAGAAGGTTGCATTAAATGTTCTTTTAAAATCTTTCTTAGACCCATATTTGTACGCGGAATAAAAGGATGGGAGTCCTGGTGTGGTGCTGTGGGTTAATGCGCTAGACTGCAAAGCTGTTTGAACTACAAGGTTGACGGTTCAAGCTCACCAGCTGCTCCTCGGAAACTCTATACAGGGTCGCTATGGGTCGGAACCGACGCAACAGCACCTAACAACAGCACCAAAGTGATTCAAGGAATAAATACAGCAGTTTTTTAGGATCTTAAATTTTGTTTGGGTCCCCTTTCAAGATAAGAAGTAGAACAGATCCCTAAATAAGTGTATGCGAATAACTGAAAACATTTAGAGCTGAATTTCTCAGGTAGAGTGTGTTACCCTGATTTTTGCCATCACCTTAGCAGAGATGAGCAAGCTATGCTCTTTGGTTTTACTCTCTGCAGTTGATTGCAACAATACTAAACACACAAAAGTGCTGAAAGACTTAATTAAGGGCTATTAACTGGTAATTACAAGGGAGGAGGTGGTGATATTGAATCAACCGGCTTACATAACATATGGGAGTTTGGCCATTAAAAAAAAACTCCCTTAGGAAACAAGTATGGGGAATAAAAGGTAAAAGATAAAAGTTGGGTTCTTAAGGCTCATTCTTAAAGTAGTTGTGTGTTTGATACTGCAGGTATACCTCGTCTTACTATGCTTTGCAGATGCTGCTGGATCTTGTATAAATTGGAGGTCTGTGGCAATCCTGCCCCAAGCAAGTCTGTCCACACCATTTTCTATAACAGCATGCACTGATTTTCTGTCTCTGTGGCACATTTTGGCAAATGTCACAATTTCAAACATTTTCGTAGTATTACACACTTAATAGACTACAGTACAGTGTAAACACAACTTATATGCACAGGAAGGCTTATATGCACAATACGAGGAGGCTTTTAAAAGTTCATAGAGGGGACAACAAACAAGATGGCGGATCGGGTGGACGTATAGCTGAGAGCTCCGCCAACAACAACACAGAATACCTGACCAAGCAGGTTCAGGGGCTGGTCCCAGAACTCTGAACCGCATATAAAGGAATACTTAGAAGGTTGGAAGACTCACAGCTAGGGGAATCCTGTGGCAGAAGCAAGAAATCTATTGCTTTCTAGTCCGGGAAGCTTGGCTGCGCCAGGA
>NW_006408704.1:3413313-3413974 GCF_000296735.1 Chrysochloris asiatica
ATCAATGTAATGAAACAAGTTATATGAATTGTTGAATGTGAAACTGATGATGTGCCCTGTAAACTTTCACTCAATCCACAATAAAAACCTTAAATTAAACAAACAAACAAACAAAAAAAAGTTCATAGAAAAGCAGACTTAAAAGACAATGGAATTTTTCCACACCTTTTTTCAAACCCATCATCTCTCCAAGATCTCCCTTATTGCTTGTTATACTTAATAAAGGAAGAAAGAAAATAATGACACCTTGGGGTAGACGTCATTCTCCTTTTTCTTAACTTACAAATTTTAAGTTTTTTATGGTGTGTCCTTCATGTGCCCTCCTACTACTGTCAGAAATCATTGATAACGAACAAATAGGAAGCAGTTTCCACCCCACTGCTCATAATTGGAGGGAAGTTTAGTGGCAGCACTACATGGTTTGGAATTGTTGGAATTGGTGGATGTATTGATAACACACTGTTGCCTGCCTTCGAATCGATTCTGCTTCATAGTGATCCTATATATGGTTTCTGAGGAGCAGCCAACCTTGTGGTTAGCAGTCCAGTACGTATCCTATTAGATAAATCTATATGGTAGAGTTGAGCAGCCAACCTTGTGGTTAGCAGTCCAGTACGTATCCTATTGGATATATCTATATGGTAGAGTTGAGCAGCCAACC
>NW_006408704.1:3414074-3447463 GCF_000296735.1 Chrysochloris asiatica
AGCCAACCTTGTGGTTAGCAGTCCAGTACGTATCCTATTGGATATATCTATATGGTAGAGTTGAGCAGCCAACCTTGTGGTTAGCAGTCCAGTACTTATCCTATTAGATAAATCTATATGGTAGAGTTGAACAGCCAACTTTGTGGTTAGCAGTCAAGTACGTATCCTGTTGGATATATCTATATGGTAGCGTTGAGCAGCCAACCTTGTGGTTAGCAGTCCAGTACGTATCCTGTTGGATATATCTATATGGTAGAGTTGAGTAGCCAACCTTGTGGTTAGCAGTCCAGTACGTATCCTGTTGGATATATCTATATGGTAGAGTTGAGCAGCCAACCTTGTGGTTAGCAGTCCAGTACATATCCTATTAGATAAATCTATATGGTAGAGTTGAACAGCCAACTTTGAGGTTAGCAGTCAAGTACGTATCCTATAGTGCAACACCAGAACTCCTTCTAGTATGTAACCCCCCACAAGACCAGACTCACTGCTGTGGACTCGATTCCAACTCCTAATGATCCTGTATAGGGTTTCCAAGAGTAACTTCCCATGGAGGAGCTGGTGGTTTGAGCCTCCAGCCATGTGGTTAGTAACCCAGTGCCTAACACACTACACCACCAGGGCTGCTTTCCAGGGTCTCGGTGTGTTCATTAAAGACTGTAGACCCTTTGCTGGAGTCCTAGTGTGGCACTGCAGGATAACACTGGACAGCTAACTTCAAGGGCAGCAGTTCAAATCCATTAGCTGTTCCTTAGAAACCCTGTACAGTGTCTCTATGAATCAGAGCCAACTCAACGGCACTTAACAATAGCAACAAAAGACCCTTTCTTGGTTTAGAAATCAGTTGGAAACAGCATGATGTTTTAAAAAGGTGATGGCAAGAATCTAAATTGGTAGTATCACTCTAAAGAGTAGTTGGGCAGTTCTACTCTAAGTATATATGAGGGGACTTCAAAAAGTCTATGGGGAAATACCATTATCTTTTCATTCCATCTTTCCAAGAACCTTTTGAAGCCCCTCTTGTACCTTAGAGCAGTGGTTCTGAGCATGTGGACGTTGTTAGAAGTATCCATCATCAGCACTCACCCAGGCATTCTGAGTCGGAAAGTCTGGGGATGGGGCTCAGCAGGTGCTTTAACAAGTCCTACTGGTGACTCGGATGCCCCTCAAGTGGAGAACCCCTGTTCCAGAGAAATCCTTCCATTGTGCACCAGGAAACACACGTGTCCGCTGAGGGTTTGTGTGTGACAGCTCATTATAATCTAACCAGCCACCTTCTGAGCATTACTGTTATTAGTGCTTTTTCACTGATACAGCATTCCATCCCTAGTCAAAGAGCCAGTGAGAAGGGAGCTGGGGCTGGGCCGCATTCTCCACCTCGGTTATGAAGGTCTTTAAAAAGACTCTGAATCTCAGGACAGATTGGAGCTCTTTATGTTTAGTGGTCTCTGCTGTGTTTTTAGAAGAAATAACCTATTCAAGAGGAACTGTACATTTGGTAACCAGTGGAAGTGAAGGAAAAGAATCAATATGCATTTACTGAGTACAAGGCGTTCAATAACACCCTAGGCACTTTACATATACGATTTCGTTCCATCTCTGACATCTTCATGCGCATCTGTTGTCATTGTTGTAAAGAAGAGGACTTAAGTTCAGAGAAGTAATTTGCCCACACACACACACAGTTAGTAAGTACCTGGACTTGAGCACGCACCTCCCTGTCTCCCACACTGTACCTACCTACCGTACCTGCCTTTCTTTTTCCACTTTCAAGTCCAACAACAGTTTATCTAGAACTCAAACAATAAGACATGAGCTGCCCAGATTATATATAGGCAAGAGATGAAATCTAAATAAAGAAATAAAATGCCTTTGTCCTCCTGAAAATTAAATTTTAAAAAGCAAGATTAGAAAATAAACTAAAGGAAATCTACCTGCTGTACTGATTTCTCTTTCAAACCCCATGGTGAATTTCCTTGTTCATGAGGAATATTCGCTTTGTTTTCATTGGCATTTGGCTGTATCCTGTGTTTGATTTCTCAAACTCTGGCCTAAATGGGAGATTCTGGGATTGCTAATTGGAAGGCTGATGACCTGTCAGTGCCAGGAGTTTAGGAGAGCACCAGGGCATGTGCAATGAATCCAGAACTCGAGCTTCACTTGGGGGATTTTTCTTCTGAATGTTCGGCTTTTTTGTCTTGTTTTGTTTCCAGGTGAAAATCGTAGCAATGAATGAAAATGCCAGTCTGAGGGCAGCCCTCGATAAGAATCTGCAGAGCGCTGTGAACACGGCGTTCCTCATGCTCCCTGAGAGCTTCTCAGAAGAAGAGCTCTTCATAGAGATCGCTGGCCTCTCCTACTCAGGTTCGTGCCCTTGGCGTCCACTCTCTGGAAGCAGAGCTGTGGTTTGAAGGCTTTGCAGAGGTCCTGCTCCCCATGCTGGGTTAGTTGCTGCAGCTTCAGTTCTGACTTTTACCCCTTCACCTCCTGACCTCCTGGGTCCTCTCTCCACCTGTCTTCAGACATTGCCCAGGGTTAGTCTTTTTGTTGCTATTGTTGGTTTTGATTTTGAAAATAATTCAAACTTTTAAGGAAAGTTGCAAAACTAATGTCTTAGGCAGGGTTCTCTAGAGAAGCAAAACTAGTGAAGTTTATATACTCAAGGAAATGGCTCCCTCCCTTGTAAAAGTGGGGAAGTCCCAAACCCCTGGGTCAGATGTCAGACTGGAGGCTTCTGACTCACATAGCTGCAGGGCTGATGCACCAAGATGGGTAGGTCAGGAGACAAACCGGTCAGGCAGGTAAGAAGATAGGCTGCTGATGACTCCCAGGATTGGCAGGTCCTAGAGCAGACCACTGGCTCAAGTCCAAAGAACCAGTGGTTAGATGCCAGCACAACAGAAAGCAAGCAAGCTTTTTCTGAGAGCCCAGTGGAATGAGGAGTTTATCGGACAATATCATTAATACCACATGCAAGGAAGATTTTGCTTAAAGTAAGATATACATTGACAGAAAACTTCCAGAGATTCAAACCAGATTCAGAGGAGGACATGGAACAGGGGATATCATGGCTGATGTCAGATGAATTTGGGCTGAAAGCAGATGTTATCAGAAAGATGTTTACCTGTGCTTTATTGACTAAGCAGAGGCATTCGATTGTGTGGATCGTGACAAGCTATGGACAGCATTGTAGAGAATGAGAATTCCAAAACGCTAAATTGTGCTCATGAGGAACCTGTCCATAGACCAAGAGGTGGCAGTTGTTCAAACAGAACAAGGAAAGACTGAATGGTTAAAATTAGGAACGATGTGGGCCAGGGTTGTATTCTTTCACCATACTTATTCAACCTGTATACTGAGCAAATAATCCAAGAAGCTGGGTTCTATGAAGAAAAACATGGCATCAGGATTGAAGGAAGTCTCATTAACAACCTGCGATATGCAGATGATACAACCTTGCTTATTGAAAGCGAAGAGGACTTAAAATGCGGATGAAGATCAAAGACCACGGTTTTCAGTGTGGGTTGGACCTCAATGAAAAGAAAACAAAAATCCTTACCACCGGACCTATAAACAACATCCATATAAATGAAGAAAAGATTGAAGTTATCAAAGACATCATTTTGTTCAGATCATCTGTCAACACTTGGGGAAGATGCATTCAAGAAATCAGACGACATACTGCATTAGGCAAATTTGCTGCACAAGAACTCTTTAAAGTATTTAAGAACAAAGATGTCAGTTTGAGGACTAAGGTGTGCCTGACCCAAGCCATGGTATTTTCAGTAATGTCATACGCAATTGAGTTACGGTGTTGGCGGAGAATATTAAAAGTGCCATGGATTGCCAGAAGAACAAACCGATCTGTGTTGGAAGAAGTAAAACCACAATGCTCTTTAGAAGCCAGGGTGGCTAGACTTCGTCTCACTTACTTCAGACATAACGGGAGGGACCAGTCCATGGAGAAGGATATCATGTTTGATAAAGTAGAGGGTCAGAGAAAAAGAGGAGGACCCCCAACGAGATGGATTGGCACAGTGGTGGAAGCAATGGACTCAGGCGTTGTAGCGAGTGTGTGGTTGGCGTGGGACTGGGCAGTGTTTCCTTCTGTTGTACATAGTGCCTTTGTGCGTCAGTGCCAACTCGATGGCACCTAACAACTACAGTATATTGGAAGCAGACCACACCCCCAAGAAAACTTCCTTTCAATTGATTGGTTGCTCATAGCGGATCTCATCATAGAGGTGGTTACATTATATTCAGTGCCATCCTGGGAGGTAACTACATCTCAACGGACACACCACTGAAAATCGTGGCCCAGTGAAGTTGGCACACAACTAGTAACAGATTAGCCCCCTATACCCTTTACCCAGATCTACTGCTTTGCTTTAGCGTTTCACCACTTTGTCTTATTCTCTCTGCATCAGTGATTTTCAAATTTTAACACAAATGAGAATCCACTGGAGAACACAGATTGATGAACCCCAGCCCCAAACAACTGATTCAACAGCTCTGGGTTGGGGCCCAAGAATCTGCATTTCTAACAAGTTCTCAGGGCCACACTCTGAGAGCCACTTGCTTTCTATATACAGATGCTGGTGCTCTCAAGTTGATTTTCCAATACATAAATACATTGTTGTTGCTAAGTACAGTCAAGTTGGTTCCGACTTACAGTGACCCTGTATAGGGTTTTCAAGGAGTGACTGGTGAGCTTGAACCACTGACCTTGTGGTTCAAACTGACCTTGTAGTCCAGCACATTAACCTGCACACCAGGACTCCAAATGCATAGTAGTATTTATTTTTTTATGAACTCTCTTAAGAGTTAATTAGGGACTATCATAGCTCCATATGAGAAGCACTCCATATGAGAACCACAAGGTCAGTGGTTCACCAGTGGTTCTGTGGAAGAAAAATGAGGCTTTTTGCTCCCACAAAGATTTGTAGCCTTGGAAGCCCTAATTCAATGGCACTAAGAGCTCTGGTAGCGTAGTGGTTACGAATCGAGCTGCGAACCTTAAGGTCAGCGGTTCGAAACTACCAGCCGCTCCACAGGAGAAAGATGAGGCTTTCTACTCCCGTAAAGATTTACACCCTCGGAAACCCTGTACAGGGTCGCTATGGGTCGGACCCGACTCGATGGCACTTAACAACAACCACAACAATACAACAAAGATGACTAGGTTTCCTACACTGTATCCTCTTTAGGCCATGATATTTCAGTGTGTTTCTCCTAAGAACTGGAACATTCTCTGGCATAGCCATAATCTAATTATCAAACTCTAGAAATGTAACACTGATCAGATGCTTTTATCCAATCCACACTGCGTATCAGAAGTGTTCAGTTGTCCCAATAATGTGGCCCAGTTGAAGGCCGGGTGTTATATTTAATTGTCATGTCTCTTTGACCTTTTAATCTGCAACAGTTCCTCAGCCTTTCTTTGTATCACATGACTGTTTTTGAAGTATCCAGGTCAGTAATGTTTCCCGCTTAGAAGCAAGGTTTCCCCCCTTATAAGAAGTCTGTGTGCCAGTATTCTGCTTGCTGTAAACTTGCCTCCTGGAGGCAGCATTCACTGATGATTCTGCTCTTTACTATGATGGCTGTTTTCCAACTCCACTTCTCCTTCCACACTCAGGAAAAGCTTTCTCTTTCCCCATGCATTTCTTTATCTAATTGTTGTGAACTTCCTTTCCCTTGTTTCTTAAACCATCTGTGGTTCAGAGCTGTCAGGGGCCCCTTCAGAAGCAGGATGAAGCCCTGCTTTCTTACACGGACAGAGGCCTGGCCATGCCTCCTGTTGTGCCATGTTGGTGTGGTTCGTGCATTAGGGTTCCATGGTAAATCTCATCTACAAAAAAATGACATCTCGTTAAAAAATGTTTTAAAACTCTTTTCCAACTTTTAAGTATAAATCAAAGAATGCCATGTTTTAAACATTGCAAAAGCTCATTTCCTGTACAAATACAATTTCCTAGAAAGTGAGTGCTGAAAGAGACCTTAGAGGTTCTTTCTGTCTTTCGTCTGCTTCCCAGAACATATCTAGTGTAGCGTAGCTATAGCTAGTATTGCAACACTGGAGAGAAAAAAAGTGGGAGAACCTCCCTCCCTGTGGCATCAGCATCAACAGCGCATGAGGGAATTGTGTACTTTGAGTAACACAGATTTATCTAATGACATAACTGCCTTCATCTATTTGTAGATTTTGTCAAGTTAGTAGTGAACCCTGGTGGCACAGTGGTTAAAACACTCAGTGGCTAACCAAAAGGTTGGTGGTTCAAACCCACTAGTTACTCCCCGGGAGAAAGACCTAACAATCTACTCTTGACACACTCACAGCTTAGGGAACACATTGGGGCAGCTCTTCTGTGCCCTGTAGGGGGCACTCTGGGTCAGAAACCAGAGCCACAGTCATTCTTCAGCTGGTCTTGCTTTGCCTCCTGGAAGGACTCTCTGCTTCCTGCACTGCCAGACATGAGACAGACAGTCAGTAAATACTGCTGACTAATAACAGTATCATCGTCTGCTTTGCTTCTTCTGTGGTGTCTATTGAGGCCTTCTGTGTAGCAGGACAGTAACTGGTGATGGATAGGCAGACAGGTAGATAGATGTGGTTGTGTGTTACTGAGTCGATTCTGAGTCAACAGGAACAGACCCCAGGTCTTATTCAACAGACAGGTAGGTTTTCTGTGCTTTCCACATGTCAGACTCTAACTAGTGAACAGGACATGAGTGACACTCCGGGAGTTGTCAGTGATATCCAGTCAGCTCCGACTCATGGTGACTCTGTGCCCAACAGAACCAGACACTGCCTGGTCCTGCACCACCACCCTCACGGTTGTTACGCTTGAGCCCATTCCTGTTGCTACTACACCAATCCATATTGGTGGCAGTCCTCCTCTTTTTTGCTAACCCTCCATTCTACCAAGCAGGATGTCCTTTTCCAGGGACTGATCCCTTCTGATAACCTCCAAAGTATGGAAGCTGAAGTCTCACCATCCTAACTCTAAGGCACAGTCTGCTTACACTTATCCCAACATAGATTTGTTTGTTCTTCTGGCAGTCCATGGTATTTTCAATATTCTTTGCCAGTACCATAAATTAAATACATTGATTCTTCTCTGGTCTTACTTATTCGCTGTCCAACTTTCACATGCAGTTGAGGAGATTGAATAATACCATGACTTGGGTCAGTGCACCTTAGTCCTCAAAGTGTTATGTTTGCTCTTCAGCACTGTAACGAGATCTTTTGCAGAATATTTGCCTAATGAAATACGTTGTTTGATTTCCTGACTGCTGTTTCCATGAGTGTTGATTGTGTGTCCCAGCCAGACAGTAAAAAAGTGATGCAGTGATTTCAGACAGCGGTAAATGCTGTGAAGACCAGAAAAGGCACAGCAGGAGAAGAGGACAAATAGGACTGATGGTGGTACAGGGAGGGCCGACTTTATACACACAGAGACAACAGTCTCCTTGCTTGCGGAAGACCCTCTGAGAAGATGATGTTTGAGATCAGACTTGAGCAATGATGAGCTAGCTAGCGTGGGCTGAGAGGAGGGAAAGAGCAGTCAGAGGAACCAAGTTTCTTCCTAAGAGCCAGGCTGCAAACCTGTGTGACTGCAGCTTCTTCCACCTCTCATTTCTCCTGTTCCTCAGCCAGTCTCCTCTCACGTCACCCAGATTTGAATCTGAGGGTTTTCCCTGCATTACTCCCTGCACTGAGACTGCCTCCTTTTTGTTGTGAATTTCAGGACACAAATGCCTGGCAAACCCTCTCTAGCTCATGAAAGAGGCCTTTTCCAATAAGTCTTCTGCAAATCACTTGTTTAGAACTGGCAACATAGTTTCCCATAGGAACTACATTCGATATGATGGTTGTTCCTATGCCAGGATCCAAGTAAATAAATCCAAGTCTATAATATGACAGGAGTAGATGGATCTAGGACCCAGCAGGAAGGTGTCTTTCCTGGCATGAGACTTTCCCTGGGCCCTGTGTTGAAAGGCCAGGTTTGTACTTGACCCCACTTCCTCAGCTTTGTCCTCTTGCTTTCATTGGTTGTCTGGGAACCCGCTATCCTTGACTGGCTCTGATGCTTCCCTTTTAGCAAACCCCTCACAACTCCCACCTCTTCTGAATACTCCCAGCTTCAAATTCCCTACCAGTCTCATGTTTATTGGTAACTTTGACGTCTATGTTCCACTTATTTCCACTTGAGAGACAGTATGCTACCTAACCTGTGAGGGTCAGCATTACTCTCTTAAGAAACACAGAGAAAACAGTCTCCTTGCATTGTTGAGCAAGTCCCTGCTGGAAATTACTGTTAGAGGCAAGATCTGTCAGTGTTAATAGCAGTAATAATAGTAATAGCTCCTTACTTTAATATGATGTTTACAGATCACTTTGACTGTCCCTGGGGTCAGTATTTAAGTCATTCTTGTTGTAAATGATGGGCAAGAAAAGAGTAGGTGGAGGATGAGAGCCTGCCAGAGTGGGGAGGAGAGAGCTTCCGAACCCTAGAGTTGTAAGTCAGCATTTAAGTAAACAGAAAAGGACAACCAGGTGAGCTCGCAAGGGTCCCCTGGAACTTTGTTATGCAAGTACTAACTATGAAAATGTTTGATTCTAGGTCATGATCCTGGTGTAACATGTATTAAGTGAATCAGTATCCCATACCCTATAAAGAACTGAGGGTACAATTTCTGTTCTAAGGAACTTCATATCAATAAATAGATGCAGTCGTAGTGAGTCCGTGGTAGACTTAAAAACCACCCCATGTGAAAATGGCAAGGAGTGTGAAAAAAGATGGCATGTTTAGGGAAAAAGGAGTAGACTGGTGTGACTGAAGTCTAAGGGTTGTGGCCAGAGAAAATAGCACATTATAGTACGTCAGTAACTGTCCCCAGGGTTTTTGATATAATAACTAATTTAATCCTGAAGACTACATTGTGATTTTGGTATTGTATCACCACCCCATTTTACAGATGAGTAAACTGAGGCCCATAGGTGTCCCTTGTATAAGGTCACGCTCATCTACTAAGTGGTAGAGCTGGAATTTAAGCCCGTACTCTCAGGCATTTAACTTCTCTTCCTTTCTGGCTTGTTGGAGAAGAGCTTCATCCAGGGCCAGCTTAGGTTAGGCAAGACCTATAGACAACCAGAAGCCCTAGAGGGTTACAAGTATTGCAGGCTGGTCTGAGCTGTGTGTAAGAGGGAGAGAGATTAAAACAGGAACAAGTTTTCATTCATTCAGTGAATAGTTCTGAGAGCTGGCACTCAGGATGAAGGAAGCAAACACAGGTGCCATCCTAGGCCTCCTGGGACTGTCGTTCCAGTTGAGAAGTCAAGAGCAAACAAATGGTGCTCACACAGGGGAGGGAGAATGACATAGTTTACTGTGGTGTGACACGGAAGGCCTTATTAGCAGGGGACATTGGAGCTGAGCAGCAACCATTGAGAAGGATCCAGGAAAGAGTCTTCACATCAAGGATCAATCCTATTCCCTCGGTATACAAGGTTGATAGGGACAGGAAACTTAGACATTGGTTGCCTAAAATTGGGGGGTTTGGGGGCATAAAGGCACAAAGTGTCTGGCTTACAAGTTTTCAAGAGGGAGTTTAGTTTCAGAGTGTGTAGGGAGATAGAATCCCCACTGAATAGTTTTCATCTTGTCTAGATGAGTCTGGTGAAGAGAGATGGGGATAAGATTCTTGTGATTCAATAGTGAGTAATTGTTATCATGACTAATTGTGACTGTCACAACTATAAAGGTAGAGGTTTTATAACAAAAAGCGGGGAGTAGTTAATCTTACAGTCCAGAAACAGAGGACTCTAGGACCATCAAGGGAGAAGAGCACAAGTGGAAGGTGGGACCCTATCCAGAAAAGCAGCAACACCAGAGATGGAGGCAGAGATGAGGACTGTAGACTCATGGAAAGAGGGACTGAGAGCTGGAGGCCAGGAGACAGGCTTGCAGAATGTGACCTTTGGTTGTTTAAATTATTATATATTCCTGAGTATTTGTGTAACCCTCCCCCCCCCCCCAAAAAAAAAAAAAAACGGAGAGAATAGAAGCAAATACTGATGAATGATAATGCACGGAGGAGATTGTAATCACTGCAATAAAACAATGAGTGCAAAACCGATATTTTCCCATGTAAACTATCACTCAATTCCCAATAAGAGTTATTAAAAAAAAAAAAGAAGAAGAAGAAGAAGACCCCATAAAAGCATGTCGGGCAGAGAGGAGCTGCTCAGGTGCTCCAGAAGGACATGCTTGTGTCCCAGCCACTGGATCACTGCCTGGCTCTCACAGGCCTGTTTAATAGATACGCAGAGCTCCATCCGTATGGAGGGTGATGAGAACCAGCAAGTTAGCAACTGCACAGGGAAAAATAATCAGCACTAAGCTCTTAAGAGACTTAAACTGCCAAACTATTCCAGAGATTAGAAAAGGATGAAAAACTCCCAAATACAGTTTATGAAGCAAAAATAACCTTCATACCAAAACCAGGCAAAGATATCACTAAAAAGAAAACTGTAGACCAATATTCCTCATAAACATAGATGTAAAAATTCTCAACTAAATCCTAGCCAATAGAATTCAACAGCATATCAAAGGAAAATCACATGATCATACTGAATCATATGATTGATGCAGAAAGGCATTTGGCAAAACCCAACATCCATTCCTGAGAAAAAGAGAGTAGGAATTCAAGGGAAATTCTTCAACATAATTAACGGCAGTCGGGGAGTCCTGGTGTGGTGTTTGGGGTTGATGTGCTGGACTGCAAAGTTGGTTTAAACCACAAGGTTGGTGTTTCAAGCTCACCAGCCACTCCTCAGGAACCCTATACAGCATCACTATGAGTTGAAACCTACTCAACAGCACTTAACAACAACAACAATTAAGGACATACATACCATCACAACAGCCATTACTCTCAATGGAGAGAAACAAACTTGTTTCCTTTGCAAGCAGGAACTAGACAAGTATGCCCTTTGTTACTCCTATCCAGTATTGTATTAGAAGTCTACCAGAGCTATAAGGCAAGAAAGAGAAATTAAAGGCACCCAGATTGGCAAAGAAGAAGCAAAACTCTCTCTCTTTACAGATGATATGATCCTATACATAGGAAAAATCCCAAAGATTCAGCAACAAATTTCTTGGAACTCACTGAAAGATTCAGCAAAGTGTCAGGGTACAAGAGCAATATACAAAAGTCATTTGGATTCCTATACACTAATAAAGACAGCTCTCAAAGGAAATTAGGAAAATACTATCATTTACAGTAGCCACCCAAGAGGTGAAATATTTGGGAATATATCTATAACCAGAGAAACAAGACAAAACTACAAAACACTGCTGCTATTGGAAACCGAAAGAGACTTACAAAAATGGAAGAATATACCATGCTCGTGGATAAGAAAACTTAACATTGTGAAAATGTCAACACTACCCAAAGCAATCTGTAGATATAATGCAATCCCAATCCAGATTCCAACATCATTCTTTAAAGAGATGGAAAAAATTATTATAAACTTTATATGGAAAGGAAAGAGACCATGGATAAGCAAAGCACCGCTTAAGAAGAACAAAGTTGAAGGTATTTCACTGGTTGGTCTTACAGAATTCTATCATAGAATCTCCAGCATCATTTCTGTATCCAAGACCATATTTTCCAATTACTGATCCTTCCTCTTTGTTTCCAACCTTTGCATTCCAATCACCAATAATTATCAGTGCATCTTGATTGCTTGTTTGATCATTTTCAGATTGAAGAAATTGGTAGAATTATCAGTTTCATCATCACTAGCTTTAGTGGTTGGTGCATAAATTTGAATAATAGTGGTATTAACTGGTCTTCCTTGAGAAGACAGACTATAGTATTACAATGAAATGCAAAGACTTGGAGTCAAAAAACAAAAGGGAAGAACACAGTCAACATTTCTCAAGCTGAAAGAACTGAAGAAAAACTTTAAGCCTCAACTTTCAATACTTAAGGATTCTATTGGTCAAATATTGAATAATACAGGAAGCATCAAAAGGAGATGAAAGAAATATACAGTCACTGTAACAAAAAGAATTGGTCGATGTTCATCAATGTAAAAATGGTAGCATATGATGGTATTGAAGGAAAAAGTCCAAGCTGCACTGAAGGCATTGGCAACAAACAAGTCTCCAGGAACTGACAATACAAATTGAAATCTTGCAACAAACTAATACAGTGCTGAAGGCACTTTCTCATCTGTGCCAAGAAATTTCGAAAGATCTGGACAACTGACTGTGCCCATTCCAAAGAACGGTGACCCAAATGGAATGCCAATGGAAATGGAATGAGAAGCTGGATTTATACGAAGAATAATGTGGAATCAGGATTGGTCTTCTTAGACTCCTTAACAGTCTGAGATACTCAGATGATATCATCTTTCTTGCTGAAAACCAAGATGACTTGTAATACTTACTGATGAAGATCAAAGACTATAGCCTTCATTATGGATGGAACCTTAGTGTAAAGGTTCAAATAACAACATGATAAATAGAGAAGACATTGAAATTGTCAAAAATTTCATTATACTTGGTTCCACGATCAACACTTATGGGAGCAACAGTCAAGAAAGCAAATGGCATAGTGCATTAGACAAATCTGCTGCAAAAGAACTCGAAATGTTCAAAAGCATAGATGTCACTTTGAGGACTGAAGTGTGCCTGACCCAGGCCATGATCTTTTCAAGCACTTCATATGCATGTGAAAGCTGGCCAGTGAATAGGGAGGACTATAGAACAATTGATGCATTTGAATTATGGTGCCAGCAAAGACTATTAAAACTACCATGGACTGCTGAAAGAATAAACAAATCTGTCTTGGAAGAAGTGCAGCCAGAGTGCTCCTTGGAAGTGAGGATGGTGAGATTTCGTCTCACATATTGTAGATGTGTTGTCAGGAGAGACCAGTCCCTGGAAAAGGACAACATGCTTGGCAAAGTAGAGGGTCAGCGAGAAGTGTGAAGGCCCCAGTGAGATGGAATGCCATAGTGGCAGCAGCGATGGGCTCAAACATGACACTTGTGAGGATGGTGCAGTGTTTTCTTGTGTTGTGCAGAGCTGTAGAATCGGAACCCACTCGACAACACTCAACATTTTGTATCTTTGTTGGTTCCATAGGTTTTCCTCAGATTGAGGCACCATTATTTGCTCATTCGGTGATGGACCCTTAGGTTAGCTCCATTTATCCCTTATACTAATGACACTGCTGTGAATCACTTTGTCATAGTCTCTTCTTCGGGAAAGGGCAACTTTATCTTCCTTGAATATTTTCTCCATGAAAATTAGAATGTTAAGATCAGGTAGATTGATACAAGCAAATCTTGGGGGTGGGCAAGAGGACGGGACTTAGAAATGAGTGTATTCTCAAGTATGAGTAAACACCCCATTTCTAGATCCCAGCAAAAGGCAGGAAAGCTGCTTTTTTCTCTAGTGTGAGAGCTATTCAGCCCAATACATTGATCCTTTAAGGGATGAAAAGCACCTTCAAGAGAAGAATGGCTTTCTGGCTTTCTTTCAATACCATGTTGTTTGAACGCCAGCTCAGCTACTTCTAGGAATAAGTAAGCCATAGCCATGAAGAAGGTAAGCAAATCTTGTGAGGGCAATGGGATGGGACTTAGAAATGAGTGTCTGTATTCTCAAGTATGAGTAAACACTCCATTTCTAGATCCCAGCAAAAGGCAGGAAAGCTGCTTTTTTCTCAAGTGTGAGAGCTATTCAGATTTATTCCTACCTGAAACCTTACAGTGTCACTGGATGACTTTAAATTTGAATCAAGTATTTCAGGAATTTGGGTTGAGTTGGTATAGCACTGTGGGTTAATGTGCTAGGCCACAAGGTCAGTGGTTCAAGCTCACCAGCCGCTCCTCAGAAACCCTATATAGAGTCGCTATGGGTCAGAGCCGACTCAATGGCACTTGATAACCACAACAACATTTTAGGAATTTGGGTCGAGTATTTCAGGAATTTGGACGCATGTTTCTCAGTGTAGACTTCCTGGACCTTTTTCTGGAATCTCAGTTGGAACTCTATAAAGCTCAGTTGTCACTTGCTAATTTCTGAGATAATACAACACTTTTGAAGGATAATTATTAATACTGCCTTACATGTATGGTTTACTTACCATGTGTCAACTAGTGTCCTGAGTGTTCCACATGTACTTGTTCTGTTGATGTGGCACTGAGTCGGTCCCAACTCCTAACAACCGTGTATAAGGTTTCCGAGGCTGTAAATCTTTACAGAAACAGAAAGCCTCATCTTTCTCCCACGGAGCAACTGGTAGATTTAAACTGCTGACCTTGTAGTTAGCATCCCAGCTTGTAATCCACTCTATTACCAGGACTCCTTTTACATATACTAGGGGGCTTCAAAGGACCAGCACTGGATTGCGAACTACAAAGCCGGCAGTTCAAACTCACCAACTGCTCCTCAGAAATCGGTACAAGCTGTGAGTCAGAACCGACTCAACAGCACAAAACAACAAGAAGGGGCCTTCAAAAAGTTTGTGGAAAGGTTACATTATCTTTTCATTCCATTTTTCCATGAACTTTTTTAAGTTCTCTGGTACTAAGTCATTTAATCCTTTAATTTTATGAACCGGTTACTATTATTGCTCCCATTTTACCCTTAAGATTACTGAAGCCCAGGGAAGTTAAATACCTTACATTGGGTCTCATAGCTTATAAGTTCTGAGCTAGGATTTGAATTCAGAGGATCTGTTTCTCTAACCCTGGCTCTCAGCCCTCACTGATGAAGGATTTGTGGTGGTGGATGTCAACCATGGCTCATACCTGAGAGACCCACAGGGCCTACCGTCACCCCTCTGCTCTGGCTTATTAGCGCCCTCTTCCCAGACACTTGCTCTTTCTTCATGTTTCATTTTTCTCCATAGCTCTTTCCACATCTGACTTGCGTATTTTGTTGATTGGTTGGTTGGTTTTAGTTTTTGCTTACCACCAGAAGATTGATGAGCCAGGATGTTTGTCTTATTTTGCTCACTCTATCCCCAGTACTGCCAACAGTATCTGACATATGCTAGGGGCTTAGTAGATATTTGGTGAATGAATGCAATATTGGTTCCTTCATGAGTCAATAGCATAGTGAAACTGATTCTTCCCTGTCTCTACCACTCACACACATTCATTTTTTGTTCTCTGAAGTGTGGAAAGGTGTGTGTCAGGATTGTATACCATATTCAATCTGTATGGTAAGCAAATAATTCAAGAAACTGAATGATGTGAAGAAGAATTTGGCATCTGACTCATTACCAAACCTGCGATATGCAGATGATACAACCTTGCTTGCTGGAAGTGAAGAGAATTTAAAATACTTACTGATGAACATCAAAGACCACAGTACCTTCCACACCTCAATGTAAAGAAAATGAAAATCCTCACCACTGGACCAATAAATTACATCATGATAAATGGAGAAAAGATTGAAGTTGTCAAAGATTTCATTTTGCTTGGATCTACAATCAACACTCAAGGAAGCAGCAGTCAAGAAAGCAAATGATTGTACTAGGGTAAATCTCTGTACAAGGCCTCTTTAAAGTGTTAAAAAATAAAGATGTCAGTTTGAGGACTAAGGTACACCTCATATGCATGTGAAAGCTGGGCAATGAATAAGGAAGACCGTAGAAGAGTTGATGCATCTGAGTTATGGTGTTAGTGAACATTATTGAAAGTACCATGAACTACAGCCAGAATACTTCTAAGAATGTAGGATGATAAGTCTCTGTCTCTCATGCCTTGGACAAGTTATCAGGAGGGACCAGCCCTTGGAGGAAGACATCGTGCTTGGCAAAGTGAATTAACATGGTGGCAGCAACAGTGGGCTCAAACATAGCCGTTGTGAGGATGGTGCAAGACCAGGCAGGGTCTCACTTGTTGTGCAGAGGATCACTATGAGTTGGAACAGATCCCATAGCATCTACAACAACAACAGCAAAGTATAGAAAAGAAAAACCTATTCACATCTGTGTTGGCCACTTATTCCTATCTCCTTGTCTTCCACGTGTGAAGACATGGTACGTCTTCTGCTGCTATTATTGTTGGCTGCGTAGTTGTCCTGAGGTTGAGACACCATTATGTGCTCATTCAGTAATGAATGGGGCTGCAAGAGCTCAGTCTAAACCCACCAGCTGCTCTCGGATGCACAACAGGGTTGTTATGAGTTGGCACACAACAACAACAGAATGGTGCTCATAGAAGTACTGCTGTAGCAATCTTAAAATGTCAGTTTGTCCATGTGCAAAGAATTAGGAAAATGCCAATCGGAGCCACAGAGGTACCACTTTACACCTGTAAAAGCAGTCTGGAAGTGATGTCTGACCCTTTCTGAATTCAACAGTGGGGAGGAGAATCAAACTCAACATCAGACTGAGGTCTGACATGCCTCCACCCTCCAACCTTCCTTACCAGTTCTCCCACCAACCCTTCCCCACTGGCGCCGAGTCTTCTGCTGGCTTCCATAATTCATTGCAGTGCCATCACAGAACTCACAGACACTATTCATGATTATTGGTTTTTTTATGGATGTTAACAGATTACAGTTAAGGATCAGAAGTTCTCAGGACACAGTTCTTTGGTCAGGACAGCCTCTTCCCAGCAATCCCCTCAGGCAGACCTCGCTCTCAGCCCAAGGCCCCCTGGTCTTACCTCTGCCCTGCTTAGGCAATGTTCCAAAGCTCCTTTAGTGCTGTCAGTAAATGCCCAAAGGCACACCACACTGCCATAAACCTCAGCCTGAAGGCTCTGACTCTATCTATCTCTGTGAGTCAGCAAACCTAGCTCCCCGATTAAGTGGCTGATTAAGTGCCTGCAGGCTCTCCAATCCACAAGCTACCCCTAAGGCACTTAGCTTTACCTGCTTTGTGGCCTGGGCAGCCCAAGGCTCTGGTGCTCTGGCTGCTGCTACTCCCCTGCCACTCCTCCTCTGTCACAGATTTTTGTCGTGGGTTGAGGAGGTTCAACTCACACTCCACTCCTGGTTATCTTCCATGATGGTAGTTAGATCCCCCCACCCCCAGATGGCTCATTTCAAACCCAGTGGGATGGTAACATTGACCACTCACCACGTTCAAGTACAAAGGTCTTACAGTCATACTAACCTTGTTACCAGTCACTCACAACTGAACTGTACCATCCTATCAGTATCTTTCTCCATCTTCTCTTACCCAGACCCCCCCAGGATAAGAGCAAGTAGACTCACCCAGGCACTTGGTGGAGTTACAGAGAGCATGGTCAGAAGGACCATGTTAAGTAATTTGCTGCCCACTGAAACACCCACATGAGTGGCTATCTTAATAGAAGACAGATAATAACAAGTGTTGGTGACGATGTAGATGCTTGGAACTCTCTTATATATAAAATGTGGGACTATCAAATGGTGCAGCCACTTTGGAGGGCAGTCGCAGTTCCTCAAACAGTTACCCATAGAATTAGCCACGTGGCCCAGCAGTTCTACTCCTAGTGTGTGCACCCAAGGTTAATGACGCATGTTGTCCACACAAAAAGTTGTTCATGAATGTTCCTAATTGCATTATTCATAATAGTAAAAAGTGGAAACCACCCAACTGCTCATCAAATGGTGAATGGATATATAAAATTGTCATGGAATGTTTCTTTGGCCATAAAAATGAATGAAGTACTCATACTTTCTACAACATGGATAGGCCTAAGGTCACAAAAGACCACATATACTTGGCTCCACCAATGTGACAGGCCCAGAATAGGCTCCTCAGAATGCCCAGGGTCACTGTGGGTCATGGTGGACACCAAGCACTTAACAGCAACAACAATAGACAGTTAGTGGTTGCCTAGGGCAGGGAAGCGAGAGGGCCTGGAGGGGGATGGGAATGGATATGCATTGGGGGGCACTGAAATGTTCTACTGTTTGTATGGAGTGATAGTTGTACACCCTCATAAATAGAACTTAAAAGCATTGAATTGTACAATTAAGATAGATGCATTGGAAGGCATGTTAAGTACATCCAAATAAAACCAACATCATGTTGGGCTGCTGTTAAATACTGCCACCTCATAAACACCCGCTTCTGGAACCTGCATTGAAATTACCTGTTTTCAGGTCCCTTGCTGTCTAAAGTAGGGCCTGTGTCTTTGCAGAGTTCCAGAGGAAGAAAAGTAAGGCAAACACTGTTACCCTCAAGGACACAGGGCTTTCTCTACACCTGTCTTGTGCTCATCCTGTAAGCAGATGGTCATGTTAACGTTAGCAAAGCATTCTCTAAAACCTCCACTCACACTCACTGCCGCGGAGTTGGTTTCCACTCATGTTGACCTTGCATGGGGTTTCCGAGGCCAGGAGCAGAAAGCCTCATCTTTCTCCTGCGAGCGACTGGTAGGTATGAACTGTGAACCTGTGGTTCCCAGTTCAGTGCTTATCCTCCAGCCCCTCCAGTTCTTCTCCACTCACAGAGTGACCCTGCTATTACTGTAGCCATTTCACAGAGAAGGAAGCTGGCTCTGCTGTTACCCTAGGACATTGCTGGACTTGACAGCCCAGGCCTTCCCACTGCCCTGTACAGCCCCTCACATTCTTCGAGGCCCCTGACTGCTGGCAGCCTGCCTGTGTCCCAGGGAGTGGCAACTACATACAAGCTTATGATCTGTCTCATTTCAAAGTCAAGAGAAATGACCCTCGGAGTTACCCATTGTGTTCTGTCGGCACTTCTCTGGCTTGCTCAGTACAGAGCTTGCACAAACCTCCAGCACAGGTATAAAATCAAAGTCAGCAATCGGTTTTCCTCTAGCCTAGTGCTTTACTGCAAACACCCCTCTGGAGGCAAGAGACATTGGTTCTTATGATCTGATGTTGGTTCATGCTGGGCCCGTGATTGATTCATTTTGTTCTGTTCAAGGAAGCTGGCAGTAAGGCTGTGTGCTTGCTGCTCCCCGAGGCTGAGCTGGTTATGCGGCAGGCAGGTGGAGATGCTCAGTTCCACAGCCTATGCTGCCCTGACTTCCCTGAGCACAAGGAGCTGTGTGGTCCCCATCTCAGGGTGCCCATAGCACTTCCCAGGACCTCTCATCATGGCATGCAGTTCTTTAGGGAAAGGCTGCCATTATTTTTCTTTTTTTTTAGTAATAGTTACTCTCAGAAAGTTACTGGCTAAATTTTAAGAACTCTTTATATATAGAACTTAGAGAAGAAGAGAGAACAACACAAATATTTAGAACTCAACAGTGATCCAAACACACCGCTCCTTCTGTTTGAGGTAGAGTTTGATGACTTTTCATCTCCAAAGTGGGTTTGGGGAGAGAGACTTCAGAGCTGCATGGAAGCAATTTATAGGCTCTAGATAAAAGCTATGAATTCATACAATTGAAAATTAGCCCAGCTGCCGTGCCATTCGCATTGGTTAAGTAATCACAGCTGTGTGTCCCATGTTGTAATTGTTAGTGCCTTCGAGTGGGTTCCAGCTCATAGTGACCCTGAATAGCGTTTCCAAGGAGTGGTCGGTGGATTTGAAATGCCAACCTTGTGGTTAGCAGTCCAGTGCAAATCCTAGATCAACACCAGGACTCCACATCCCATGTATTTATCATAATGGGCCAACATTACAAAATAAGGGCAATTACTTTGTAGCGTGAAACTGTAGTTGTTGGCTATCAAACTAATTCCAACTCATCACAACTCTTTAGGACAGTGGAGAATGGCCCTGCAAGTTTCCTGTTGTTGTTAAGTGCCATGGAGTTGGTTCCGACTCATAGTGACCCTGTACAGGGTGTCCGAGGCTGTAAATCTTTACGGGAGCAGAACGCCTCATCTTTCTCCCACGGAATCGCTGGTAGTTTCAAACTGCTGACCTTGAAGTTTACAACCACTATGCTACCAGAGCTCCTGAATGGCCCTGCAAGTTTCCTAGGCTGTATGTAATCTTTAAGGGAGCAGATCACCATCCTTGTCTACCACAGAGCGAGCAGTCGTGGGTTCAAAGCACTGATCTTTCGGCTGGCAGCTGAGAACTTAGCCAGTGCACTGCCAGGGTTCCTTAGGGTAAAACTCCTATTAAATGCCATCGAGGCAGAAGCGGCTCATAGTGACCCCATACTGGGTTTCCAAGGAGTGGCTGATGAGTTTGAACCACCGACCTTGCCGTCGAGTGCTTATCCTACAGCACCACACATACTACTTCAAGTGCCCTGACCGTGAGATCCTGTGGGAAAGCTATCTTTGTACCTCAACCTCCTTACGTGTAAAGTTATCAGTCTTAGAAGAAATACACTCAGAATGCTCCTTGGAAGGAAGGATGGTGAGACTTGGTCTTGGTTTGCTTTGGACACATCACCACAAACAGCCTGTAATAAGTGTATATTTTATTAGAAGAAAAATAAACTATTTTTATCGTTCCTTTGTCCTTGTTTTCTTGGTGTTTTTTTTTTTGCAGAAGTTCTCTTGTACATTTGATTTTGTACCCTGTTTTCGTTCTGCACGTTACTCTACAATCCTTTCTCATTTGGGCTGTGTTTGGTGATAGTAATTCTCAGTGGTTGCTCACTCTTCCAGGGATGGGGATGCCATCAGTAGTAGACACTTCCCTGTTGGACATTTTGCTTGCTTCCGGTGATAGGTAATGTATTCCCTTACCAAACCAGTTCTGACTCTCGGCAACCTCACATACTGCAGAGTAGACCTACTCCCTAGAGTCTCATTGGCTGTAGTATTTACAGTAGCATATTGCTGGGTCTTTCTTCTGCAGTGCCACCGGATGAGTTCAAACTGCCAACCTTTAGGTTAGTAATCCAGCACAAACCATTTGCTCTCCCAGGAACCTGCTGGATTCCCTTACTAGCTGGGAGGCAAAATAGCATCTGCCTGAGAGGGGAGCTGTGTGGGTCAGATGGAGTGATAGATGGAGCCAGAGCTTGGCACTAACCAAGGGTCAGTAAACAGGACCCTTTAAGCCCTAGATTGGTGTCTTTCTTTAGACTTGCTCCAGGATGGTGTTTCTTGAAGGATTTTAGCAGTTTGTGATGTCACCAGGAATATGTGAAAGAACCAATTTCTTTGCTCTCAGATCTTAACTTTGTAGCTGTTTTTCCCTTTAAAGTCATAGTGAAAAAACAAGTTCCTCTGTATTTGGGCAGCTTGTTAGGACTGAGCTCACTTTTTTACTCTCTCCTCAACAATCAGGCCTCATCTACCCAATGCATAGGGCTCCAAAGGCTGTGTGTAGGTCATGTCTCTTACATCCACATTCCTAGATGCTCTTCCACCAGATTGGAATGTGAGTTGGTCTTCTGAGATTTTAAAAACCAACCTATTTTACTTCTACTGAGCTGCATACAATTGAACATCTTTTTTTTCCCCCCTTAAAGTAAGCCAACAGTTTGCTCTAGGAAAATCTGTTTTTGACAAGTAATAAACTGCATGATTCCTTCTTCTTCCACAGGAAAAAAGTTAGCAAGGCCAACCATACTCCTGGTTTGCCCAATTATTCTTGTTGTCCTGGTACAATTATTCACAACTACCCCTCACACTCAGAAGTGACCTAATTTGTGATGGGAAAATCACATTGATTAAGGGCAGAGTTGCAGATAGTCATTTTTGTCATTGCTGTCACTAAGTTGTATACCTGCAAAAAGCTGAGTTGCCAAAAGTTGGGTGGTAGCTATATTTACAACACCAACAGAAACGTAGGGCCCGAGGCTACTTATGTACAACCAAACACCTCATGGGATTTGGTTCCTTTGTTAGGAGGCATGGTTTCATGGGACATCCCAGTTAACTGGACTAAAAACATGTTGAATGCTGCTGTTGTACCTCCTAGTTAGTTCCTTGCGCATTGCCTGGGATCTTAAAAGCTTGCCGACAGCCATCCAAGGCACAGCAGTTGGTGTCTGCTCCTCACCTGGAGCAACAGAAAAGGAAGGAGAACCGAAGAGAAGAAGAAGAGATGGATGTTTGGCTAACTACGTCCATGAACAACTGCCCTATTACCACTTCTGAACATTTTGATCAAAGACCCTGCATAGAAGAATCCTGATCAAAAGAGGAAAATACAAAAGAGAATTTCAAATGCTCTTAGACTCCAGACTTTCTAGAGCCATGTAGGCTGCATGAACCCCTGAAACTACTAACCTGCGATCATTTTTAAGCCTTAAACCAAAAATATTACCTGAATTCTTCTTAAAACCAAATAGTTTGGCTTAATTAGCAAAAGGTCTGTATCGAGCCTTTTGCTCTTTTAAGAATTTCGCACAAAAGATCAAGGTGATACTAGCAACTCAGACGTTTGGACAGGAACCTGAGGGGGCAGTGGGCTTATGTTAATTGGGGAGGACCGGCTCACAGGAGGAGGGTGAGAATTTTCGCACAGCTCAGTGTCACTGGATTGTAAATTTAGGAACGGTTGAATTGGTGTGTGTTTTGCTATGTATTGTCAACACAGGAGTGCAGTGGCTCCATGGGATAAGTACTGGACTACAAACCACAAAGTCAGTGGTTCAAGCCCACCAGCCAGCTCCTCCTTAGGAGAAAGATGTAAAACCTTGGAAACCCTGTCTAGGGTCACTAAGAGTCTAAACTGATTCCATGGCATTTAACAACAGCAATTCGCAACAACAATGAAGTATCTATTTTTTCAAAGTGACCTAGTTTGATAAATGACATTGTTGCCTAGTTGCAAGGATTCCCTAGCAGCTGAGGTGTCTACCTGCACTTTCCACCTGCAGGCTGTGTCTCTTTGTTGCCATCCACAGTCCAACAGTGCCTAAGCCATATTCCATTCACTGAGCTTGACCTGGAGTTTCCCAGTAGGCACGCACTCACATTTTCCCTTTTTCTTACTCGTCTTTCCCTGACATCTTGGTGCCGTTTCTCAGTGGCACAGGTAGACACTTTTCACTTGTTTTAAAAGTTGCTCGTTGTCCTTCAAATAGGAATTACATATGTATTATATACACATGTATATACACATATATGTATAAAATACACATATATGTGCATATGTGGAGTCCTAGTATGGTATTATGATAAGCCCTTGGTTGTTAACCATGAGTTTGGCACTTCAAATCCACCAGCCGGTACTTGCAGATGACATCAAAGCCACCATGCTCCCATGTGTTTGTTGTTAAGTGTCATCGAGTTGGGTCTGACTCATAGCGAGCCTGTATCGGGTTTCCGAGGAACAGATGGTGGGTTTGAACTGCCAACCTTGTGGTTCGCAGTCCAATGCTGCTTCCACAGCGGTCTCACCAGGAATCCATATATGTATGTGTCTTTGTGTCTCAGTACATTCCATAAGCGAATATGACATTCTTCATTTCTCAACACACAATTTGTCAAGTTAAATATCTGCTTTCAGTTTCTTCTTGAAAGTAAACCTCTTCTTGCTAGGGCTTTTAGCTCTTCTGCTCCTGCCAGTATCAAACGCAGTAAGCTTAATAATATTCATAAAGCACCTGAAAATCTCATGCAGACACAGCAAGCAGGCCAAAGGTAAGTGGGCAATAGCACGGACTAGTGGCGGTGCACAACTGCCATCCCTGTGATCTGCAGAGTTTGGCTCCTACCGTGAAAGCTTACGAGCACGGCAGTGTCTGTGTTGTCCAAGAAACCAAAACAAGGAAATAAAAGCCTAGCTTCTCGATGGTAGTGGGGTTTTAACTATCTTGACCGAAGCTGTGTCATATCCTCTCTTCCCCCAACAAGTCCCTGTGTTCCTGGGATCCTGTGTGCGCAGCTCTGAGGAAAAGGAAATGTTTGGGGGAGGGAATCCTGCCAGGCGAACCAGTGCAGAGTCCACGTGGGGGCTACGTGTGGATTCTCAATGGAGGATGTGTTTTTCTGTTTGTTTTAACTAGGCGACTTTCGGATGGTGGTTGGAGAGGATAAGTCAAAAGTGTTGAATATTGTGAAACCCAACCTAGTTCACTTTCGTGGGCTGTATGGCAGCATACTGCAGGAGAACCCCCAAGTGGTGTATAAAGCTCATCAAGGCAGACTCGAGGTAAACTGAACGCGGCAAAGAGCGTACTGTGTTTGTAAGGAAAGTAGTCAAGGGCAGAAGAGCGGGAGGAGTGTGATGGCATTGAGACAAGGACTCCAGTTCATACATGCACAGCGAGCTTCCAGACTGACCGTGTTTAAGCATGTCTCTGTGATCAGTGGGTGTTGCCAACAGGTTCTCAGTGACACACTTGTCTTAGTCTCATTGGTGCCTTCAGAAAAAGGACCAGTCAGAATCCTAGGAGATCTGTAGGGCCAGTTAAATTCAAGGCAGAGAGGTCAGCTCCAAGGGTTACGGTGACTGTTTGGGGAGGATTCCAAAAGAATCATCTTGATACATGTACTTAAAGGCTATATATAGGACAACTATGGGGCTTATTAGGAAGAAGTTTTTAAGAAAACCGAAAACTGCACTGGTGAGAAAAAGGCCAGGAAAGTTGTGCTGAGGAACGTTTTTCTTCACGACAGTACACCTGCTCATTCATCAAGGGCTGTCCTACAAGAATTTCGTTGGAAAACCTACCCCTTCTACCCCACCCCTGATCTTGCCCCTTTAGGCTGCTTTTTGTTCTCCAAACTCGAACATTTTAATGGAACACAATTTGAGTCCCTCTAGGATGCTAAAACTGCCATGCTGGTGTGCTGTAAATCCAAGAGCACAGAATTCTTCTAGAAAGGGTTGGAAAGGTATAAACACTGTCTTCACAAGTAGGTAATCTAGAGGGAGGATATGCTGAAAAACAATAGCTTCACATTTTGGTATTGTTGTTTAACGAAGGTTTCTATGATTTTGTAATGATATTTTTTATACTTCCCTTGTATGTGTATTAAAAGTGAGTACTGTCTGTAAGTACATGCGCCTGTACCCTTAGAATACTGCTAAAAGGTAGCACAAGAAGCTGGTAATGGAGGCTGCCTTGTGGAAGGGAACTTGGGGCAGAAGTAGGGTGACTTGCGTTCACCAGTGAAAATAAACCCTCAGGTTGCTTTTTTTCCATCCCTTGCTATTTTATTGGACAACCCCAGATGTCAGTATCTCCAGCATGTGCTGCTTTCTTAGTGGTCAGAGGTGAGAGGGGCGCTAATTTGCTTGCTTTGTATGCGTGTCTCAGCTTGCTTCAGACTGCTAGACCCTCAAAATCTTTGCTGATGTGGTGACTTCATGGGACTTACCGCTTACCCACTGGAGTACATATGTCTCATCAAAGCCTTCAGTTTCCTTTCTGCACCAGATGACAGTAATAATATATCATTAACACAGTTGGCCTATGTAATAGACACAGAATGTCCAGTCGTCCGGTTTCCTCTGAATGCCTTATAACAGTGACTGAGATGGTTATCAGGGATGCAAGCATAGTCTTGGGGCAAGACCATCAGATCTGTTGCCCCGTATGAATGTGAGCGGGTCCTCCTTCTGACAAGGATGGAAAGGATGCCTGGTCTGGGGCCCCATCCATACACCTGCTCTAGCATATTCATCATACCTGGCACAGCAGATGTAGTTGGAGCTACTGTTTTTTGAATTGTGGTTGTTGTTAAGTACCATCCAGTTGGTGCCAACTCATAGCGACCCTGTATGGGGTTTCCAAGGAGGGGCTGGTGGGTTTGAACTACCAACCTTGTGATTCAAGCTGACCTTGAAGTCGTGTTTTATCCTACAGATCAGTGGTCCGCTCTGATGTGCCAGGATCTCTTCAGTGTTTGTAAGGACTAGACTGGTGAGTTCAGTGGAGATAAGACTAGACCATCCTCCTTCATCCTTTAGGTCTGTGTTGTCGCTGTTTAATGCCGTTGTTGGTTCTGACTCATAAGGACCCTGTGTAGGATTTCCAAGGAGTAGCTGGTGAATTTGAACCACCAAGCTTGTAGTCCAGTGCTTACCCTACAGCAGCACACCAGGACTCTCTGTAGGCCATCCCAGTCTCTGCCATCTCTCCCAGAGCACAGCTTTATTTTGTATTTACTTCTGACCGGAGGGCAAGAATAGAAGCTTCAGAGGGCTTTGCTTGGTCTCACACATTGTCACAGGTCCCCAGTCCCATTCTAGAGTCGGCTTTCTAGGACCACATGCCAGCAATTATGTTAGATTGGGATTGGATTTGGAAAGATTTAAAACAAAGGCCTCACCTGATCCTGTGATGGCACTCAGGTTGTCCCCACATGGGACAAAGAGGCCAGCCTGCTAACTTTGAACAACTGACCTTGCAGTTCAAACTGACCTTGAGATCAAGTGCTTATCTTAGGTGCCACACCAGGACACACACTGATTCACACACTCTCTCTCCCTATGTGTATGTATATGTGTATATATATATATATAGAGAGAGAGACAGTGAGAGAGACTGGTGTGGCATTGTGGGTTAATGCACTGAACTGTAAAATTGGTTTGAACCACAAGGTCAGCGGTTCAAGCTCACCAGTTGCTCCTTGGAAACCCTATAGAGGGTCGCTATGAGTTGAAAGCAACTCGACGGCACTTAACAACAACACATATGTATATGGAGCTCTGGTAGCGTAGTGAACCACAAGGTCAGCAGTTCGAAGCTACCAGCTGTTCCGCGGGAGAAAGATGAGACTTTCCGCTCCCGTAAAGATTTACAGCCTCATAAACCCCATACAGGGTCTCTATGAGTCGGAACCGACTCCACAGCACTTAACAACAACAACATATTATATATGACTATAGGAGCTCTGGTAGCATAATGGTTATAAATCGGGCTGCCAACCTCAGGGTCAGCAGTTCGAAACTACCAGCTGTTCTGCGGAAGAAAGGTGAGGCTTTCTGCTCCCGTAAAGATTTATAGCCTCGGAAACCCTGTACAGGGTCACTATGAATCGGAATTGACTCCACAGGACATAACCACCACCGTATAACTATAATAAAGAAATTAGGAGATAAAAGAGCTGCATAGAAAATTTCAAAGGTCAACTCAAAAAGGTAAAGTTAGAATATCAAAAGGGAAGAACATGCTCAGTGTTTCTCAAGCTGAGGGAACTGAAAAAGAAAAAAAAAAAAATTCAAGCCTTGATTTGAAATATTGAAGGATTCTCTGGGCAAATTATTGAAAGATGAAGAAAGCATCAAAGAAGATGGAAGGAATACAGAGAGTCACCATACCAAAAAGAAATGGTTGATGTTCAACTATTTCAAGAGGTAGCATATGATCAAGAGTCAGTGGTACTGAAGGAAGAAGTCCAAGGTGCATTGAAGGAATTGGCTAACAACAAGGCACCAGGAATTGATGGAATACAAATTGAAATCTTTCAACAAACCGATGAAAAACCATGGTAGAATAAGTGAATTCTGATTATGAGGAAGTTGGTCATATCAGGAAAACCCGACTTGAAAATGTAATGCATTCATTTGCCTAATGTTTTCCTATAACTCAGTTGGAGTGAAAATCTAAACATTCATTAAAAGAATAGAAGACACAGTCTGACTTGGAGATAACGTGATGAGCGATTGAGGGCAGCATTAGGGCTCTCAACTTAGCATGCAGTCCATGTTTATGTATGAAAGTTAACTAGATGGGGAGTTAGGAAAATTGGGATCTGGCCTTAGCTCTGTGGTTAACTTTTCATTCAAAGGTTTCCAAGTGAAGCGTAATCCTTATTTTTATATATGTTTTATTTCTGAATTTTTCTTTTACCTTGATATATTTTAGAATACTTTGAAAACAGACATCACTGTTGCAGTTTACGCCTGGTTAAGAAATAATGACAACTCCCTTATTCAGACATTCTCGAGTACCTCCTTCGACTAGGGGACTGAAAAGTGAATAAGGTTAGCCTTTGTCATCAGTTGTAGCATACAGTATTTGAAGGCCCCCAAAGGCAGGAGACACAAATTCCAGTGCCACTCCTTCTCTGATAATGATCCTGGGCAGGTCACAGTTTCCCCATTTAAAATGGGAGGGATAAATCTAGGGTCTGGATTTGATGGGGCCTCAGTGCATGTTCACTGCAGCTCTCCTTCCTTTAACTGCTGCTTTTAAGAGCAATGGAGATTTTCAGTGTCTAAAACTGATCCTTGAAAGAGGCTACTTTTCTTGTGTAGAAAAGGAATATCATGGAAAGAAACTTGTCTTTCTTTCCAGGACTGAGAATCCCAAGCCCTTATGCATTCAGAGAGTGAGAGCATCTCCTTAGTAGGCTGTAGTGCCCAAGGTGGGCCCAGCTGAGACTGTAAAGAGAAGCCATGTGTCTGAATATGTATAAATGCCAAAGCACTTTCTACAAGCTTGATCTTTTTTTCTCTCTCTCCAGCTAGATAAAAGCCCAGAAGGACAATTCACTCAGCTAATGGCATTACCCAAAACCTTACAGCAACAAATAAATCAAATTATGGACCCTCCTGGAAAAAACAGAGACGTAGAAGAAACTTTGTTCCAACTTGCTAATGATCCTGACTGTTCGGAGGTGGTGCGACTAGGTATGCGGATGAATTTGCTGGCGGTGGGCAAAGCATGTTTGTTCTTTCCTCCCTTGCAAGATCAAGAAATTTCCTCTAAGAGGAAAGCACTAACAATCCAGGGTTTTTCCACATCTAAATTTCCACTTGCTTGAAGTAGGGTGGTAGAAATACTTCTATTTTTAGATTTCTGGGCTCTGAATCACTGTCAAAAGGAAAAACGATGTTGCTTTTGGTTTCATGAGCATAACTTGTAGAAGCTACTATAAAGACATGTTCTTCATGGTGGTCTGAGAAGAAGACTGGGGACACTTTTAGCGTGTGTTTATAGCGTCCAGAGCCCTGCGTTCATGCATGGGTGCCAGTCCAATGTGTCTCATCCTGCACTCCCATCAGGTGCCTTCTGCCATGGCCCAAGCTCCACAGCCGGCTCCCCAGGGCCTCCCTCGGGTTTACCAAAATATCTGGAACTTCTCGTCAGAGACCCGCTTCCCTTTGAGGGTTCAAGGTGGTTTATGAGGTCAGTCAGTAAAGAAATTATTAGGAAATTAGAAATGGCTCTCTCTCCTGTTTTCACCCAGCAGTAATTTCTGAGCTCCTCCTCTAGGATACAAGCCATCGGGCTAAATGCAATTACAGTCATGGGTTTGAACATGAAAAGCCCAGCTGAAGAGGCACCCACCCCTCTTTCCATCTTCTGTCACAATAAGTATTTCAGTAGCCAGGCACCTATTCTGAAGATAAAGCTGTGTGAGCCAGGTTGTTGCCTATTTTTAGTTTTAACATGCTCCTGTGAAGAGTGTGGTGTCTGCTGCCTGTTTTGAGGAAACACTGAGGAATCCTGCGCTTTCAGAATGCACATGGATTTTATTTGTTTACAACCTGGAATTGAGAGCCAGCAGCCTTACACGCTCTTAAAGTCAGAAAGTAGCTTTGAGGGTGACCTCCCACTCTCAGTCCTGGTGCCCTTGTCACTGTCAGTGTGACACCAGGGCAGAGAGAGATTTGGAAAAGACATGGAGTTTCAGAGTTTAGACTGAGCATGACTAACGTATGGTTCTCTTTTCGTTTTCTTCTCGCAGGCCTGTCAGGAATCGTGAGAGCCTCCAGCGTGAAACAGAGCACCAAGGGCATTTTCACTGCTGGTAAGAACTCGAGAAAGGCCCTGCCTAATGTACCTGCTGCTTGCAGTGGCTCCACCATGCCTGGTTAAAATGTCCCACTTTATCTGCGCCCTCTAAGTACTTGTGGAAGGCTGAATTTTGATGGTCCTAAACTGGGATGCTGCAACCTAGGAGGCTGCTATTTGGTGCCTAGAAAGGCCAAACCAGTTAAGGTGCTGTACTCTTAGAAGACTTTGTTGTTGTTGATTCTGTTGAGTGGATTGCTCTCATGGTGACCCCACATGTGCAGAGTAAAATTGCTCGATAGGATTTTTCTTCTGAGGTGCACAAGCCTTTTTTCTGAGGGGTCTCTAGGTGGGTTTGAGCTGCCCCTTTCAGCTAGCAACCAAGCACTTAACCGTATGTGCCACTGAGGGACTTCGTCGCAAGTTTTTGTTTACTGCCCCCTACCATTTCTGAAGAAATCCTTGCATGCACTGGTTGTTTATTATTATTATTATTTTTATACTTCACAGTTACATGTTCACCTAGTTGCAAAAACAGCAGCATCTTACTCTCTTTCCCTTTTTTCCATCTCTTCAGAGGCAGTTGCTTAAAATCGAGCTCTCTTAGTGGATTATTTTAATGAACCTGCATTGCTGGATCTCTTGAACCGCAGGATGGTCTCCTTACTCAGCCGCTCGTAGTTAGGAATGCAGACACCACACTCACAGACGTGGGGCTTTTGGGGACGCTAGCAGGTTACAGTTCAGGGTCATAATGCTCAGGGCACAGGTCTTCAGTCAGGATAGCCTCTCATCTGCTGTGCCCACCCTCAGCCTGGCCTCTGCCCTGTTATAGCAATGTTACAGGGCTCTTTTAGGGCTGCTGATAAGTGCCCGCAGGGCATACCACTCCACCATAAACCTCACCTTGAGCTTTATGGGCTGTAGCTCCATAGGTCAGCAAATCTAGCTCCCCTAATTGAGCGCCTAGAGGCTCCCCACTGTGCAAGCAGGCCTCCTGCCCCAAGTCCCTCAGCTTTCTCTGCTCTGTGGGCTGGGAACACACCCCCACCCCCCACCCCCCGCTCGATCTCCTGCTCTGGTTCTTGGCTCTGCTGCTGCGGCTGCTCCTCTGCTGCCCCTGCAGTGTCACAACCTTCTGTTCCTGGGTGCAGGGATCTGCGGTGGGGGAGGGAAGAATCTCAGTGGTACAGTCCTCACCTCCCACGCAGCACACTGCAGCTTGAGTTCTGACCCCTGTGCCTCCTGTGCAGCCACCACCCCATCTGTCAGCAGTGCCTTCCATGTTTCTATGGTGATGAGCAAGTTTCAGCAGTGCTTATGGACGAGACCCAGCAGTCTACTTCAGAAAACCAGCCAAGGAGAAAACCTGATGGATCACAGTGGTTCCATCCACAGCAGACCACGGGGTCATGGAGGCTGTGCATCCACTTTCCATGCATCGGGTTGGCTGGACGACAGCCAACAATAGTGTGGTCTGTAGAGACCACGGAGTAAAGCTTTCCTCTCATGGACCATCTTCTTTACCTCCCTACTCTGTGGAATCCCATGTTTCCTGCTTCCTGGGTCTTGTGCTTCCTTGGGGTACACTCTCATTTAAGTGAAGCACACATCACCCATTCATTTCCTGAGAACAAGCACATGGGAGGTAAATTTGGAGATTGTGCACATCTGAAAATAGCTCTAGTCTAGTTGCAAGTATAAGGAGCCCTGGTAGCAGCATAGTGGATTATGAGCTGGGCTGCTAACCGCAAAGTCAGCAGTTCAAATCTACTAATGGCTCCATGGGAGAAAGAGGAGGCTTTCTGCTCCCATAACGATTTACAGCCTCAGAAACCCTATGCAGGGTCACTGATTGGAACTGACTCCATGGCACATAACCACCATCTTCACATATAATTGATATTTCTTCTTGTTGTTGTAAAGTGCAGTTGAGTCGATTCCGACCCATAGCGACCCTGTAAGGGTTTCCAAGGAGCAGCTGGTGAGCTTGAACCGCCAACCTTGCAGTTCAAACAGCTTTGCTGTTTGACGCATTAACCCACAGCGTCACACCAGGACTTCAACTTAGTTGGGTATAAATTAAGAATCATTTTCCTTTAGAATTCACTTCCAGGATCACTGTCAAAGTCCAAACCTTCCAGGTTCCTAATTCTTTGTGTATGTTCCTTCTTTCTGGAAGCTTATTAGGTCTTTTTTTACTCTGGCATGCTGAAGTTTTCATAGTGTACCTTAAGTCTCCTTCCTTCTATTGTACGGTACTGCACCAACCTCACAATTGTTGCTACATTTGAGCCCATTGCTGCCGCCACTGTGCCAGTCTATCTCATTGGACATCTTCTTTTTTGCTGACCCTCCACTTGCTGTCCTACTCCAGGGACTGATCCCTCCTGATAACTTGTCCAAAGTGGAGAGACGAAGTCTGGCCATCTTGGCTTCCAAGGAGCACTCTGTACTTTTCTCAACACAGGTTTGTTTGTTCTTTTGGCTGTCCATGGTAATTAAATATTCTCTTCCAACACCATAACTCAAATGCATCAGTTCTTCTACTGTCTTTATTTGTTTACTTCACATACATATGAGGTTATTAACTATACTATGCCTTGGGTCAGGCACACCGGGGTCCTCAAACTGACATCTTTGCTCTTCAACACTTTCAAAAGGTCTTATGCAGCAGATTGGCCAAATGTAATACATCATTTGATTTCCTGACTTTGACTGCTGATTCCATGAGTGTTAATTGTTAATCCAAGCAAAATGAAATGTTTGACAACTTCAGTCTTTTCTCCATTCATCGTGATGTTATTTATTGGTCCAGTGGTGAGGATTTTTGTTTTCTTTACATTGAGCTGCAACCCATACTAAAGGCTGTGGTCTTTGATCTTCATCAGTAAGTATTTTAAGTCTTCTTCACTTTTAGCAAGTAAGGTTATATCATCTACATATTGCAGGTTGTTAATGAGTGTTCCTCCAATCCTGATGCCACATTTTTGTTCATATAATCCAGATTCTCAAAATTATTTGTTCATTTTACAGATTGAATAAGTATGGTGAAAGAATACAACCTTGGTGCACACCTTTCCTGATTTTTTTTTTTAAGTTTTTATTGTGACTTGAGTGATAGTTTACATGGGAGAACACTGGTTTTACACTCATTGTTTCATTGCAATGAATTACTCTCTCCTCCATGCATCATCATTCAACAGTATTTGCTTTTATTCCCTCTGGTTTTTTTGGGACGGATGAGGGGGTATACACAGAAACACTCAGGAATATATAATCATTTCAACAACTAAATGACACATTCTACAAGCCTGCCTACTTGCTGCCAACCCACAGCCTTTCTCTTTCCATAATTCTAGAGTCCTCAACTGTTCCATGTCTCCATGCCTTCATTTCTGCCTCCATCTCTGTTGTTGCAGCTTCTCTGGATAGCGTCCCACATTCTGCTTGTGCTCTTGTTCTTTGATGGTTCCAGGGTCTTCTGTTCTTGGACTGTAAGATTAACTACTCCTCCCTTTTTGTTACAAAACCTCTACCTTTACAGTTGTGACAGTCACAATTAGTTATGATAGCAATTAGCCACTATTGAATCATAAAAATCTTATCCCCATCTCCTTTCATCAGACCTGTCTAGACAAAATGAAAACTATTCAGTGGGGAGTCTACCTTCCCCCACACATTCTGAAACTAAACTCCCTCTTGAAAACTTGTGAGCCAGTCACTTCATGCCTTTATAGCCCCCTCCTTTTAGGTAGCCAATGTCTATCTACCCTGTCCCTATCTATCTTTCTCCCGCAGAACAGCTGGTAGTTTTGAACTGCTGACC
>NW_006408704.1:3447563-3494945 GCF_000296735.1 Chrysochloris asiatica
CCCCCATTTTAGGTAGCCAATGTCTAAGTTGCCCTTTCCTAATTTGAGACTACTCAGTGTTCCCTTGTTCTGTTTGAATTACGGCCTCTTAGTCTGTGTACAGTTTCCTCATGAGCACAATTAAGTGTTCCGGAATACTCATTCTTTGCAATGTTATCCACACTTGTCATGATCCACACAATTGAAATCCTTTGCATAGTCAATAATACAAAGGTAAACATTTTTCTGGTATTCTCTGCTTTCCCAAGATCCATCTGACAGCAATGATATCCCTTGTTCCACAGCCTCTTCTTAATCCGGCTTGAACTTCTGACAGTTCCCATCTGTGTAGTACCCAACTTCCAAACTTTGTTTGCTGTTCTCTGGCCTTATTGGTTTATAGCCTTTTAAAAATCTTTTGCTGTCATTTTTTCAAGTTTGGGGACTTTAGTAAAATATACTCTATACATTCAATCTATCATTTTTTTCTGGCGTTATTTTTCTTTCATGCTTTATTCCTCAAAGATACACAAATGAATTATCTTCTCATTGTTAAATATCACTTGTGATTTACTTATCCTAGTTTGGTGGGGTTTTTTGTTGTTGTTGTTATTTTTAGGGTACGCATTTCTAAGCCACATTGTGTTTTACTTATTTGACTGTTTTAAAATACTCTTTATGATTCTGTCTCCTTTTTACACTTGTTCTCAGCCAAAAGTCAGAGAAGCAATTTTTTTCACTGCTTTTCTTTTTCTGTGCTCTATGAGCAATATGAATTAGAAAACATAAGGTCTTAGAAGGAAAAGAAAGGCGCTTCAAACTGCAATGTTTATCATCGTCTATAAACCACCAAACAGTTGGATTTAAGTATTTAAGCAAATCTTTCTGTATAAGAGCTTCTCTTTGACAACAAAGGTTAGACTAAGCCCTGTCATCTTTCTAACCCAAGGAATGATGTTATGTTTGTCACACTTTTTTTTTTTTTTTTCAATAGTTCATCCTGGTCTTTTTTGTTTTTAAAATTTTTATTGTGAATAGAGTGATGTCAAATGATTTTTAAAGTTCTTCAAATTTGTAATTCCATCTTTATTGTGTTTTGTTCTCTGGGAATTTTAGAAGAAGCCTGACAGGGGGTGCTCTGCTAAGCCAATCTTGATTTGTTTCCCCTTCGCAGGCAGTCTTGATGTTTGCTGGGTTTTTAGGGTTATGCCTTTTCCTCCAGGCCAGGTCACTGCCACCTTTCCAACTACTACGGTGCCACACAGACTGTGTAGGCCCTTTTATGCATCAACTTTCTGAATGCTTGTAAACCATGTAACAGTATCGATTTGTTTATATCCTTTGATCCTATAATTTCACTTTTAGCAAACTAAGTATTGTAAACATCCTTGTGTAGAGCTATTGGATAATCACTGGACTGTTAACAGTAAGATCCGCAGTTCAGACCCATCAACTGCTTCTCGAAACCCCCTATAGGGTCACTATGAGCCAGAACCAACTTGATGGAACCTAATAATAATAATAAGCATAGAAAAGTGGAATTCCACTTCTAGAATTTATTCTAAGAGAAATAATCAATGGCTTGGACAATGTATAAATACTACTGTTGATGTTAGGGAGAAATCAGTACAAACACTGATTATTCCAATAGGAGTTTCAGTTTAATCCAATGTTTCAGTTTGAAGCTGTGCTGAGGCAGAAGCTTGAAATGAAATCTAAATCAGACCATCTACTTTTTAACAAAATGCAGCTTCTTTTGGAAATCTTCTTTGCTTTTCCATGCAGCATCTTAGGGAAACAGTTTAGCATGGATTTAAGAATAGCATCTACCATCCAACAGTGACTTCAAGTCCTTACTCCACTCACTAGCTGACCAGCTGTTGAAACCTTGGACAAGTTACTTACTTTTTTATAAACCTCATCTTTAAAATGAAACCAATAATAGTTCCTACCCTGTATGGTTATCACCAGGCATGACATAAGCCATATAAAAGCCCTTGGCATGTGGTACAAGGTCAATAAACACCAAGATTCCCTTCACCCAGCTCCGCCAAATGCATGAGACAGGGAGGAACAGTATTGTCCAGTAGGAACAGAAGCACCCAGTATGCAGTGCTCTGCATGGGGTGGGTGGGGGCTGGGGGTGTGTGATACTGTCTCCCACCCCACCCCCACCTTTGAGCTAGTCAAAACATCCTTTATGCCCCTTTTAGCCCTCCCTCTCTTTCTCCCCAGAGGTATTCTGAAGTTGGCATGTTTCTGACACGTGTATATTCTCATACATTTACTTGCTGTTCGTATCCCATAACCAACACAGTATAAGGGGGGGTATGTAAAAAATGACAGAATGGTGCCGTGCTGCGTTTGTGGTTTTGCTGCTTGCTAGCTACACTCAGGCTGTTTCTGTCATGTGTGTTAAGTGTAGCTCTAGCCCACTCATTTGACCTGCTATAGGCTACTGTGTCCTGATAATGTGCCTCACTGGACTGACCAGCCCTCTGCCGGGAGAGAGTGGGTTGTGAGTATTCTGCGTAGCGGAGCTGCTCATCTCCTTGAGCACTTGCCGGGTGCGTTCTCCTGGGCAGACACCTAGAAGTGAAACGGTGTACCAGCATCCTCAGCTGTACTGATGGGTAGCCTCAGATTGCTCTCTAAAGTGGGTCTATCAGTATATCGTCCCACTCATATTGTACTCATCCATTCCTTCCCAGCATCGTGTCTTCACATAACCGACATCTCTGGTTCTGTCTCTCCTCATTTCACCATCTGTGGAGTACCACTCATGTGCTTGCCACTGAAGGCACCAACGTGAACACGGACCGGCCTGCCTTCAGGAAGGTCATGATCTAGAAGGGAAGTGGGTGTGTAGGGGGAAAAATGGGTCAGAAGTAACCCAGGAAAGACAGTGACCTTCCAGCCTGATTCTGGTCCCGCAGCTTTAGGGTGCCTGGGAGGAGTATGGTTACACCCCTCCCCATCCCACAGTCCAGCTGCATTTAGTAGCTCATGGGCCAAGTGCTATTCAGCTAAAGATCTTCCTATCACTCCAGTAGCTCTGCATTTCCAGGGAAGATGTTTACTCAATCTGTGTTCCTTCTGGCTTTTCCTGGCAAGATGGAAACCTGGTGCAGCTACTAGTCTGTTTTGCAAGCTCCACTACCATGATCCTCTTTGGGTAAGACACAGTCATTTGCTTATTTTGCTTTTCACCTTCCTGGGTGTGTTGCTACAGGATAAGCACTGAACTGCCAACCACAAGTTCAGTGCTGCAAACCTACCAGCTGCTGCTCAGGAACCCTATACAGGGTTACTCTGAGTCAGAACTGACTCAACAGCACTTAACAACAACAACATGCTATAAGGAATTCTAGAATGACAGGTATTGTTAATGTTTTAGTTGTGATAATGATGGTATTAGGCTTTTTAAAAAGGTTTATTTTAGAGATACGTATTTAGGGATGAAAATTAGATGATGTCTGGGATTTGCTTCAAAATTATGCATGAGGGAAGAAGTGAGTGAGGGATAGCGGAACAAGATTGTTGGTGATATGCAGAGCACAGGGGCGCATCACCATTGCCTCCTGACCCTACCAGCCTGCAGTGTGGATCCTCTGTTCTCGTCACACATCCCTCCCACTTGCCAGTAAAGGGTAGTGGGAGCACCTCACAGAACCACTGCACCCCCTATTTAGCTCTAACGCACCTTATCAGATGATGGGCATCTGTGCTCTGAGGTTACAGAACTTGGGGACGGGATGAGCACCTCCTCAGAGTCCATGACACCCTTCTCCAGGGACTAGTCTCTCCTGGCCTGGAGAAGGACGTCAAGCTGGACAAAGTGAAGGGTCTGCAAAAAGAGGAAGACCCCAACAAGATGGAATGACACAGTAGGAGCAGCCACAATGGCCTTAAACATACCAATTGTGAGGTAGGCCCAGGGCTGGGCAGAGTCTCCTGCTGTTGTGTATGGGGTCACTGTGAGTTGGAGCCCACTCGACGGCACCTCATGCGCCTCTTACCTTATGCTCGGGTTTCTCTGGACTGTGGTGATGGCAGGTTGTACCAGAGGATAGTGCCAAGTGCAAGGGTTAGTGAGCCCCCAGACAGGTCTCGGTGTATCCATGGCCTAGTTCATCTGAGCTTTGATTTCATAGCGATAGCTCTAGCTTCTCATCACATTGTGAAGATTAGATCTGAGATGTGAAAAGCATGTAGCACTCTGTCTGGACTCTCCGTCCTCCTTATCAGTGCCTCAAAGCTGCTCAGTTTCCCTGACCTCTCTTTACACGCCCTGCCCCATCATTCTAACCGTCATCTTCCAAGGCTCACCGCTTTTGCAGCTGCCGTAGACCAGGGCTAGGCGCCCAGTGGCTGCATTCTTGGCTCCTTCTGTAGCCTTGCAGTGAGCTTCAGAAGCATTCCTCTGTGGCCCTGTTCTGTGAGGCCCGTTTCTTGTGGCACTGACTGGCAATGATCTGCTGCCTTTTGCTAGATCCTCTCCCTGACACCACCGAAGTCTTACCTCCATCCATCTTTCTGCCAGCTGATAGACCGTAAGCAGGGTGCAGAAACGCCCCAGTCTTTGGCTTGGTAGCTTTTATCACTCCCCTTTGCAGCCCATCAGGTTAGTCTGTCCCTTAGCCAGGGAACACCTTTTATATTCAAATACTGTTAGATCCAGGGAGACCTGGGGCCAGAAAATGGGGTTTGAAGTTCTGGTTGCTCTCTCTGTGAAACAGTAGGGATACTCTGGAAGGTATCCCGAGGCTGACTTGAGTCCAGTACGTCACCTGATACCCAGCAGGTCTTTCATCAGCGGATGAGTGTAGATCTGAATCTCACTCTGTTCCTGGAAAAGCTGAAAGCCAGACAAATAAAACCAACTTAACGGATTGCTCTCTCGAGTCAGCTAGCTTGAGTCCCATGAGTGCGCTCTCATGCGCTGTGACACGGTCTCTACTGTTCCCAGGACACTCTCTGACCCATCAGACAACCCCATGCACAAATGCTCCTTTTCCTTTTCCTGTAGCCCAGGAGGTGGTTGTTTAGGAAGCAACCCTGACTTGTCTGAGGCCGCTCTGCTGGTAGAATGGCTGGGCAGCCCCTGAGGCCCGCCAGCCAGAGCCGAGCAGAGCCAAACCCTTCTCCTTCTAGGACTGCAGCACACAGCTGCGCTCCCACGTGATCACAACAAAGCTCGCTGTGTTTTGGATTCTAACTGACTTGAGAGAAGTGGAGATGTTTATGCCCTGCTCTGAGAACTGGGACATTTAGTGATGGAGTAGGCACAAGCCACAGTAAGTTTATATTGAGGGCAGAGGGAAGCCTCTGGAAGAACATCGATCACTTGAGTTAGAGAAGAGACTTAAAGGACAGTACCACTGTTTCTAGGAACCGTCATCCTTGGATACAAATAACTCGCCTGGAATTTATTGTCTTTGTGTTTGGCTTTTTACCAACTGCACCCTCCCTTGGAGATATTTTCATAAGCTATGCAAATTTTTTAATATGTTGATATAAAAAGTGTAGCATAGGTTGCTTATGAAAATATCTTGGGGCGGGGTTGGGGAGGAGGTTGGAAAAGCATTTCATGTGCTTTCATTACTTAAAGATTTGATGTGGGTGCAGCCAGCCAGGTGAGACAGTCTGGCAGCAGGAACCCAGATCATGCAGGGCACTCAGAAGAGATTCGAGCTGTGTTTAGACAGCGAACAACTGAGTCTCGTTAGTTTGAGAAGTAAAGGAGAAGGAGAAATCAAAGGTAACTCCCAGGTTTTGGTGTGGGAAGCAGTGGATGGTGGCCTCCTTCCCTGAGCTTTATATTTCCTCACCTGAATTTCTGGTCAATCAAAATTAACCTGTGTGTGCTTTCATGTACAGCTTCAAAGATTCAAGTGAATTAAGCAGATAGGTCTAGTCTTGTTCCTAAAAGAAACTGTGGCATGCCTTCTGGAAACATAAAAGAATGGATCTTTCATTGTCCTCTGCTCTAATTTCTTATAACTAAAAGTCATCCATGTTCTGACACCTGGGTATTTAAATACAAAGAGCACAGGTTTCTTTGGAGATGTGCTTATCACATAAGTTTGAAAGTTCTTAAATAAAAACTGCTTCACAAAAGAATCCCTTTGTGTGCCCAACTGCTGTTAGAGATTAATTGGAAGAATATGTTGGGGCTTACTAGTTTTCTCTCCCAAATACAGGAAATGGAGACAGTTAGGAAGGTAGAGATCCCACCTTACCTGGTCTGAGCTCTGCCTCACATTCTTCCCGGAGAATCTTACTGTCATGGGTTCATCAGCCTAAGGACACACAGGGACGTCCCGGTCACACAGGGACATCCCAGTCTCACACATGCATGAGCTTTGCTGTGGACCATGTGAAAGAATCTGGAAGTCAATTTCTGTGAGCTTCCACATGAGAATACTACTGACTTTAGATGCTCTCCGGGCTCCCGAATGCTGAATAAAGATCTCTCTAAAGAGGAGCAGCTTTCACATCCATATGAGGTTATTGAAAATACCATGGCTTGGATCAGGTGCACCTTAGTCCTCAAGGTGACATCTTTGCTCCTCAACACTTTAAAAAGTTCCTGTGCAGCAGATTTGCCTAATGCAATAAGTCGTCTGATCTCTTGACTGCTGCTTCCGCGAGTGTTGATAGTTGATCCAAGAAGAATAAAGTCCTTGACAACTTAGACAAAGATGTCACCTTGAGGACTAAGGTGCACCTGACCCAAGCCATGGTATTTTCAATAACCTCATATGGATGCAAAAGCTGGACAGTGAATAAGGAAGATCATAGAAGAATTGATGCCTTTGAGTTATGGTTTTGGAGAATACTGAAAGTGCCATTTACTGCCAAAAGAACCAATAGATCTGTTTTGGAAGAAGTGCAGCCAGAGTGCTTCTTGGAGGCCAAGATGGCTAAACTTCATCTCTCATACTTTGGACATGTTGTCAGGAGGGAACAGTCGCTGGAAAAGATGTCATGCCGGGAAAGATGGAGGGTCAGAGAAAAAGAGGAAGACCCCAACGAAATGGATCGGCCAGGTGGCATCATTGATGGCGTCAAGTGTGGCAGCGGTAGTGAGGTTGGCCCAGGATTGGACATTGTTTCGTTCTGTTATGTATAAGGTCATTATGAGTCAGTTCCGACTCGATGGCACCTGACAACAACAACAAAGAGGAGCAGAGATGATGATGATGGTAAGACACAGACTAAGTCACTGCTTAGTATCCTGTTTTCCCTCAAAGACATATCAAAACGGGTCTTAAGGTGTGCAGAATGTCTAACTCTCCATTATTTTCTCTAGAAAGGAAACAGAAACCAAGAGTAAGCTTCCTGCAGGCCAAGAACAGCTCTGTGAAGGCTGAGACCAGTGTCCTCAGCATCTAGCTCAGTGTTTTACATCTGCATATATATGTTGTTGTGAAGTGCCATCAATTCTGACTCAGCAGTCCAGTGTTTATCCTACAGCCCCACACCAGGGCTTCAACTATATAGCTTCCCAAATAAGCTCTTGTTCTGTTCTGACTGAATAAAGGAAAGATGCTAAATCTTCTGGAAATAGGAAGAATTTCCATTAAAATAAACCATCTTAAGTAAAAACTTCTTATTGAAATGTAGCAACTGCAGCAGTCCCCGCTTAGGAAGGAGATCTGTTCCAAACTGTGCCTTTAATAACTTGTAGACCAGCCGAAGCAGGTGCCCATGGAGCTTACCTAGCCTTACTTTGGTGCAAGAAGAGGCTTGGTGTCTTTTCAGTGGCTTGAAAACTGCATGTGCAGCAAGAGAAGGTGATTGTGATGAAGAATTTTTTGTGAATACGGGTGGGTTCAGTCTTTTCCAAGTGAGGGCAAAACATAGCATTAAAAATACAAGTATGAGTGAGCTGTACGAATGCCGGACATTCGTAACCTGGGTACAGAGTCATAACACTGAGGATGTCCCACAAAGTGAACACACTCATGGACCTAGCACCCAAGTATGAGTGTGAGCTGTACAAATGCCGGTCATTCGGAACCTGGGTACAGCATCATAATGCTGAGGACGTCCCACTAAAAGTCAAGCAATAGAACAGTATCTGCACCCAGTCAGTAACAAGGATAACAACTATTGTGACTTCTGACACCATGGTTCTGCATTGCCTGTTTTTGAACTCTCCTCTCACCTTAAACAGAACCATATCCTCATATGTGTCTAGCTGCTTTCGCTCCTCCTAACAGGTGTGAGGTTTGCTCTCTGGGGAGTAAGACGAGTTCTTCTGTTGTCGCCACATGACAGGATCCAACTGACTGACTGACTGACCACCGTGTATTGGTGCCATCTGTTGTTGATGGCTACTTGGATGGTCTCCCATTGGAGACAATTGGAAGTAGTGTTGCTGTGTTTCTGAACCTGTGTTGGTGAATCTGTATCTGCATTTCTGCTAGGAAACAGGTTGTTGTTAAGTGCCGTTGAGTTGATTCCGACCCATAGCGACCTTATAGAGGGTTTCCGAGGAGCAGTTGGTGAGCTTGAACTGCCAATCTTGCAATTCAAACAGTTTTGCAGTTTGGTGCATTAACCCTCAGCACCACACCAGGACTCAGGTAACTTGGTAGCTTTTATCACAGGTAACAGTAGGATAAACACTGCACTGCTACCTGCAAGGTCAGCAGTTCAAGCCTACCAGCTGCTTCTTGGAAACCCTATACAGGGTCACTATGAGTCCGAACTGACTCAACAACACAACAACAATAAAGTATGTGAGTGATCAGATTTAGTTGTTGTTAGGTGCCATCAAGTTGGTACTGACTCATAGCGACCTTATGCACAGCAGAACAAAACACTGCCCGATCCTGGGCCAACCTTGCTACTATTGGCACACTTGAGTCCATTGATGCTGCCACTTGGCTAATCCATCTCGTTGGGGGTCTTCCTCTTTTTCTCTGACCCTCCACCTTACCAAACATGATATCCTTCTCGAGCGACTGGTTCCTCCTGACAATATGTCCGAAGTATGAGAGATGAAGTTTGGCCATCTTGGCCGCCAAGGAGCACTCTAGTTGCATTTCTTCCAACACAGATCTGTTGGTTCTTTTGGCTGACCATGGCACTTTCAATATTCTCCTCCAAAACCATAACTCAAAGGCATCAATTCTTCTATGGTCTTCCATATGTACTGTCCAACTTTCATATGAGGTTATTGAAAATAACCTCATATGGGTCAGGCGCACCTTAGTCCTCAAGCTGACATTTTTGCTCTCAACGCTTTAAAAAGGTCTTATGCAGCAGAATTGCTTGATGCAATATGTCGTTTGATTTCTTGACTGCTGCTTCCGCAAGTGTTGATAGTTGATTCAAGAAGAATGAAGTCCTTGACAACTTCAATCTTTTCTCCAATGATAAGAATGTGTTTGGGGGGTTTTTTTTGGTACAGTGATGAGGATTTTTATTTTCTTTACATTGAGATGTAATCCATACTGAAGGCTGTGCCCTTTGATCTTCATCAGTAAATGTTTCAAGTCCTCTTCACTTTCAGCAAGCAAGGTTGTATCATCTGCATATCGTAGGTTGTTAATGAGTCTTCCTCCAATCCTGATGCCACATTTTTCTTTGTATAACCCAGTTTCTCAGATGACTTGCTCAGCATACAGGATAAATATTAGATGAGTCGGTCTTTTAACCTCAAGGTCAGCAGTTGAAAACTACTAGCCATTCCGTGGGAGAAAGATGAAGATTTTTGCTTCCGTAACCATTTATCCTCGGAAACCCTACGCAGGATGGCTGTGAGTTGAAACTGACTCCACAGCATACCACCACCACCACCACCATAGAGTGTTCACTGACTGCTTTTTCAAACCTAATTGCCAGGTCTTTCTTCCAAGGCACCTCTGAAACCTCCAACCTTTTGGTTACCAACTGTATGCATTAACCATTTGCCCCAGCCAGGACTCCTCTTGGCCAATACTTGGTTTAATATCTCTGTTTTATTTTCATTGAGTACTTTTTCATGTTTGTTTGGATTTTCTCTTTTGTGAAGTGCTTGTTCTAGCCCTTGTACTCCTTTCTCTATTGAGTAGTCTGGTTTTGTTTTGTTTTTTTTTTTGCTGTTTTTAATTTATTGTGGGAAAATAGCCATAAAACATACACCAACTCAACAGTTTCTGCACATTTAGTTACGTGACATTGATTACACTCCTCTAGCTTATTCCGCCACCACTGACATCTCTCTTCCCGTGAGTTAGTCCCTTATGGTCTCCGTGCACGTCCTTTCTGGATATGTGGGATGTAGAAGTCGTCCCCACTCAGGGGCTTCCCTCTTCAAATCAACAGAACTTCTTGATTTTACTTAGCACAATCTGTCCGTTTTGTTCTACAGGATGTAGCTTTTGGTGTCCTTCTGAAAAAAATGTTCTTCTTTCAGATGCTGGAAGAGTTTCTGTTGTTAATGATAAGCCTTCACTGTCAGTTTGCTAAATTTTCCATTTCTGTTGAAATTAGCGTATAAAGGCAGAAGGAACCTTTCCATTGATCTGTGGTTCTGAACCTTTTGCAGGTCCTGGGTCCCTGTGAGAATCCGAGTGGCAGACCCCTGCCCAGAAGCACACATGTGCACAAATCCATTCATTCTCTTACAGTTTCAGGGACTCACAGACTGATACTGAACACTTTGTGGGCTGCTTCTTGTTGTTGTTATGTGCCGTGGAGTCGATTCGGACTCATAGTGACCCAGCATAGAGTTTCCAAGGCTGCAAACCTTTACGGGAGCAGAAAGCTTCATCTTTCTCCCGCAGAACAGCTGGTAGTTTTGAACTGCTGACCATGAGATTAGCAGCCCGATTCGTAACCACTACACTACCAGGGCTACTTGTTAGAGGACCCCTAACGTAGTGCAGCTTGGTCACTTCGCAGATGAGGACTTTGAGACCCAGAGATGGAGTCATACTATAAATTTGTGACCCAGCTGAGACTAGAACTCAGGCCTCTTGTCTCCTGTCCCACAGCTTTTCTTCCCACGCTTCCCACTGGCCTCCAAGAGAGAAACCTGTTTTTAGTAAAGGTAGCAAAGAATGTCTGCATGGGGCTGTTTTGCACTTTTCTGTATTTACCTCCAATGCTTGCACTCTGAGTGTGTGACTAAGTGTTTTCAAGCTGGGCTGGGAATTACCATGGGTGCTGCGTCTTCCTCTAGCTGTGAACGGTGCTCTGGGGCTGCTGTGCTGAAGCTCACCGTGTACAGCACCTCTATGCAGTTGGGCCTCTTGATTGGTTCTGGCTGGAATTTTGAAAAGCCCCTTGTGTCAGAAGTTTCCAGTCTCAGTGCTCAAGTGGGTGGAGTTTACCGGAGTGGCTGCTCCAGGGAGAAAATGAAGAGGATTGAAGGCAGGGGAGGCGGCTTGCGGCTTCTGGTTTCCCAACGAGGCTGGCCCACTTATCAAGGAATAGACACGCTGGGCCAGAGCACCTTGATGTGCTCACTGATGATTTTACTGGGACCCTCCCTGTGTTTTCACTGCCACTGCCTGAGGTTCTCAGTGGACCCAGCAGCTCACAGGAAACAAGGTCAGATGTATTCAAGACCTCACTCCCAGTGTCCAGAACAGCCCTGTCACCTCATCAGCAGAGCATAGCCAGGGATGTGCATTTCAGACTGTTTAGATTTTGGAGTGGAAAAGGCTGAGCCACACCCTAAATCGCACACTAAGTGCTGTCCTCCTCCACACAACTGAGGAGGGGTCCGTAATGCCAGCTATGAACAGGCCCCTATCCAATGTGACAGGTAACACTGCATCCATTGTATCCTTGTCCTCCCTTCCCATCAGCCACACACTTGGGCTGGAAGGTCAGTCACTGAGCACCAACCGTGGACTGGTACTGCTCTAGTGGCAGGCTACAGAGAAGAATAGGACAAGGGCCTGTCCCCAGGGGGCTCACAGCTTAGGTGGCGGACAGGTGGGTGACCTGGCAGACAGGGTAAGCCCAGGTGCCTGCAGTGGCATCGGATTCAGCCTGGGACTGAGGAAGGTACTTCTTGTAGAAGAAACCTGGAGAAGGGTTCAGAGTGTGCTGTTGGGGAAGTGCTGGGCAGGTAGCGGCATATGAGATATTGCAGAAGCTTTGCACTAGGGCCGCTGCCATAGCAGGTGTTACAATACAGGAAAGGGACTGTGGTCCCTAGTCACATCTTGTCTTGATCCTTCCTTAACATTCACATGCTGCCAATATGCTTAAAGCTCAAAAGAGTCCCTTTTCCCAGGGACCTTTGGGTGCTGAAGTCACAAACTCCCCCCTGTGCTGAGCCGCGGTGGCCACAGTCTCTGAGACCCCCCCTAGGTAGTCCTAAAAGAGGCCTCGCTGTAAGATAGTCACACGCAGTAAGCCTCCAATGTCCCACTGTCTCTCTCCTCTCTTTCAGGCATGAAGAAATCCGTGGTCTATAGCTCATTAAAACTACTCAAAATGTGGAGAGGATGGCTGAGGAAAACCTAACTCTGCTCGCTTTTATATGTGCTATGTACAGGTGAATAAAGTGTTTGCCCCTTTTTTGACAGAACAGGGTTGGTTAATTTGATCCATTGCTCAATTTTGAACGTACTGTGGTTGCTATATTTTATTTTTGAAAGGAGTCCTGGAATGGTGCTGTAGAATAAGCACTAGACTGCTAACCTCAAGGTCGGCTGTTTAAACCCACCAGCCGCTCCTCAGAAACTCTATCCAGGACAGCACTTAACAACAACATAAATATCAGACATTTATCAGGATGGGACCCGAATGTATCTGAAGGCTTCACTCAGCAGGAAGGAGCCCGCTTTCACCAGAGCCTCACCGCAGCCTGCACTTCCCGAGGCTGGAGCACAGCACTACCACAGCCATCGTACGCCTGTGCCACTAAGCAGTTCGGAACCAACTACAGACTCAGGAAGTTTGTCTCTTTCTGCCTGTCAACCAGACCTTGGAAGCATCTAATCAGTATCTTAACATTAATCCTATAACATAGGTACTATTATTATCCCAACTTTACATAAAGGAAACTGAGGCTCAGAGAGGTGGGTATTTTCCCAAAGTCACACAGCTAGTAAGTGATAGATCCAGGATCCAAACCCACACGGTGTCTGGATACAGATGCTGTGTGCTTAACCATTACGCTACCTTGCCTCTGTAAGCACATGGCTCAGAAGGTGGTAGCTATTCCTGTTATTACTTTTGTTTGATACCTGTCTCTGGAGGTTCTGAATCTTTTGTTCCCTGCCAGTGAAAAGCCCAGGAAAGGGACATATCCCCATCTGTCTCATGACAGGGAGCACAAGGTTGGTACTTCCAGCCCACCTTCCACTCCACGGGAGAAAGATGAGGCTTCCTGCTCCAGTGAAGATTTACAGCCTCAGAAACCTGCAATGTTGCTATGAGTTGAAACCAACTTCACAGCACTTAACAACAACCACCTAATGAAAAACCTAATTCCTAAAGGAGGCCTTCTCTATAAGCTCAGAGTCCTGGCTTCCACTCAGAACATTTCCCTTTTATGAGCCAGGCGAGCTCTGCTGCATCCGGGCTAGGTGGCCTTGGGCCCTGTCTGGAGCTGCTGCTGACGGTTCGCTTCACCGCTCTGCTCCAGGACAACCAGTCTCTGGGAGTCTGGAGAAGAAATTCACTTGTCAAGACCTCAGATGGAAGAAAGCCCAACACTGGTGAACTGCCTCTGCTCAGAAGTATATGCCAGAGCCCCAGTGACCCCAGGTGGAAGTCCAGAGAGCCAGTGCTGTTACTTGAGCAGAACTTAGAAGAAGCCCTGTTGGTGCTCCCTGGGGTTGCTAGGGCCGAGTCCCTGTGGATTATGAATCCTTACTTCCGTAAGGTACGGTGTGGCCAGTGAGACTTCAAGCCCCTGGTGTCCCACCTGAGCCCTACTCTCCATTCTCCCCACAACTACCACACTCGGTATGGCGCAGTAGGACAAGCACTGGGACTGCGAACTACAAGGTCATCAGTTCAAACCAACAAGCTACTTCTTGGTAATTCTGTACAGCAGGGTTAGGGAACCTTTTTTCTGCCAAAATTCATAACATGTTCAGGCCATACAAAATCATCAACTAAAAAATTAGCCTGCTCTATTTGATCATTTAATTTATTTACCCCTACCTAATGTGATAGCTGAAACTGGTTGCCTTGGCAGGGCCTGGCCAAATGATTTCACAGATCTTATGAGTTGGAACCGACTCAGTGGTGCTTGGCAACAACCACCACACTGTCCACCATGGACACAAGTGCCAGGCTGCTGCTTATTAGACAGGAGATGCTCACCAGCTCTGGGAGATCACGAGCTCCCCACAGAGCAGTCCATGCCCAGAATGCCACTCTCGTGCTGAGGAGGGAGGGCATGATGAAGCAAGGGCAGAGACCAGTAGCCGAGAATGTGCTATTTTCATTAGTGAAGGGAAGTCCATTCTGATGCATCACAGCCGCATGTGTGTCAGGGTGGAACGATGCTCCACAGGGTCTTCAGTGGCTGAATTTTGGGAAGTAAATCACCAGGCCTTTGTTCTAAGGCACCTCTAGGTGGGCTTGAGCCATTCACTTTACACCAACCAGGGACTCCAAAGTATTTCTAAAGTAGAGAAAATGACCTAACATTTTTTGAGACCTAATAAGTGCCAGGTGTGATCAACTACTTCATTGACTCTGTGCCCTAGAACAGAGGTATAATCCTCCCCCGACTTTCTTAACCACCAAAGAGGCTCAAGATGAAAGAAGTTAAATAGCAGACCCACAGTTAGTAAATGGCAGGCCTGGGATTTGAATTCAGGTCTGTCCAAATCAAACACGCGTTTCCTCTCGAGCTTCACACCCCGTGTAAGCCCTGGCCTGAAAGATGTGGGTAATTCTCTCCAACTTTATTAAGGTGACCTCTCCTATTGTCTGCTTACATAGCTAGCCATGTAGCTCAAGACACCTGGAATATGAGTATTTTTCTCCACTCTTATTTTCCTAGTGTGGCGCTGTAAGATCAGCATTGAACTGGTAACCACAGGGTCAACAATTCAAACCCACCAACTGCTCTCGGAGACCCTACACAGGGTTGCTGTGAATCAGAAATGATTTGATGGTGCAAAACAATTTTCCAACCCCTCTGAGATTGTTCCTAAATGTCACAATTAATGGGAAACCTAGAAACCATTTTCACTCCCTCAGTTAACAGGTGGGATAAGTAAGTGTCCAGGTCACAAATGTTTGTTAACAGCCTCGACTGAAGCCTGGACCTCTTCCTTCCTACTCACTTCCTCTTTCAGGTCAGCTTGCTGTCATGCCCACTCAGGGCAAACGTCTTGGGCTCCAGTAGGGAACCCTTCCCACCGCTCACCTTCCATGCTGGAGTCCTGGGCTCCCTCCGGCCAGTGCGCTTCAAGTGCAGCCTCGTCTCATCTGTCAGTGGACGCTTGTGTGTTGTATGATGCTGAACAGCTTTCAGTGAAGCTAGGAAGAAAGGCCTGGCAAGCGAGTCCTTGAAAAATCAGCCAATGGAAACCCTGTGGATCTGCAACCAATCCCGTGGGTAGTGCAGAACCAGGCCGCCTCTCCGTGAATCCTGCCGACAGCAGCAGGACTTCAGTGGCATTTGACATCAGGGGAGACAAAATCACCAGGTTCACAATCCGTCTGAAAAACAACAAGACTCCCCACTTAAATGTAACTCCTAATGCTAAGTTTGGGAATATGGTATCTCTGTAGGAGAAGCACTGGACTGGCAATCAGCCTACCAGCTGGTCAGTAAGAGAAAGATGAGGCTTTCTGCTCCTGCAAAGATGTCCAGCCTCGGAAGCCCTGTACAGAGTCCCTGTGAGTTGGAATTGACTCACGGCACACAACCACAGTGCTAACTCCAACTACTTCGTGTGTAACTCATTGTGGCAGTGAGCGACAGACATGGGTGTCTTTCGCTGAAACTGCAGGTTACACGTGTGTCACAGAGCAATCAATGATCAGAGGATATGGTAGGGGCAAAGCAGGAGGAATCCAGAAACTCAGAGAGCCATCCATCGATCACAACTAAGTTCATACAGTGTCCACCAAAAACACAATGCGGCTAAGCAACGTCAGGTTGGAGAGAGAGTTGATATGCCAAGGGGCTCTAAAGAGTTCATCTAAAAATTATTTTAATGCACTATTTTCCATGAACTTTTGAAACCCCCTCATACTTATGATCCTGCCTCAGTAAGCTTGCAATCTACCAGGTCAGGAGGGCAGTATGTACACTTCTTCCATAATACAAGATGAGAAGAGGGCTCTGTGACCAGGTTGGCTGTCACCTGACCAACCAAGTTGACGCCTATTTGGGGGGGACGTATTGCTTATTGTTTTAGCAAAGATTCATTCATTAATTTAGTTTATACAGTGTTCAACACTATGTCAGATGAAAGCTCGCTATGTGACAGGACTGTTGTTGTTGTTGAGTGCCGTCGAGTCAGTTCCAACCCATAGCGACCCTGTACAGGGTTTCCAAGGGTGTAAATCCTTACGGGAATAGAAAGCCTCATCTTTCTCCCGCGGAGCGGCTGGTAGTTTCGAACCGCAGACCTTAAGATTCGCAGCCCGATTCATAACCACTACGCTACCAGAGCACCTATGTGACAGGACTGGAAGCCCTATAATAAGACATTGTCCCAACTCTAAGACATGAGTAGACGCTACAACGCTACAGCTTGATGGTCAGAGCTTGACTAGAGGAAGAGAAAGAAATGCGATAAAGGAAACAAATGTAAATTGCTACAGTTTGATAACTTGACCTTTACTTAGGGATGTAGTAGCTCCAAATACTAACTGTGAGGGAAGGAGCTTTCATGTCAAGGATCAAGCCTATCCTTGATGGGCAACTTAGACATTGGCTACCTAAAATGGGGGTGGGGAGGGGGCTATAAAGCCACAAAGTGACTGGCTTACAAGTTTTTAAGACGGAGTTTAGTTTCAGAGTGTGCGGGGTGGGAGGGTAGGGATTAGAATCCCCACTGAATAGTTTTCATCTTGTCTAGATGGATCTGGTGGGTGAAAGGAGATGGGAATAAGATTCTAATGATTCAGTAGTGAGTAATTGTTATAACTAATTGTGATGGTCACAACTGTAAAAGTAGAAGTTTTGTAACAAAAAGGGAGGAGTGGTTAATTACATTCCAGGAAATGAGGAATCCCTAGGACCATCAAGAGAAAAGCATGAGCGGAACATGGGACCCCAACTAGAGATGCAGCCCCACCAGAGATGGAGGCAGAGATGAGGACTCTGGATTCATGGAAAGAGGAGGCAGGCTTACAGAATGTGCTCTTTGATTGCTTAAATGATTATATATTCCTGCGTGCTTTTGTATACATAAAAAAAGGGGGAAATACAAGTAAATATTGTTGAATGATGATGCATGGAGGGGATTGTAATCATTGCAATGGAACAAAATACTGTAGACTTAGAGCAAAACTGATGTTCTCCCATGTAAACTGTCACTCAATTCACAAGCAAAGCTTTTTAAAAAAATTTTTTAATAAAATATATATGATAAAAAAAGAAAAGACTATACAGTATTATAAGGAGCTCTGGTAGCGTAGTGGTTACGAATCGGGCTGCGAACCTTAAGGTCAGTGGTTCGAAACTACCAGCCACTCTGCGGGAGAAAGATGAGGCTTTCTACTCCCGTAAGGATTTACACCCTCGGAAACCCTGTACAGGGTCGCTATGGGTCGGCTCCGACTCGAAGGCACTTAACAACAACAACAACATACAGTATTATAGGAGTCCTGGTGTGGTGCTATAGGATTAGCACTAAACTGCCAAGTCAGTTTGAACTGCAAGGTTGGCAGTTCAAACTCACCAGCTGCTCCTTGGAAACCCTATACAGTGTAGCTATGAATCAGAACCAACTCAACGGCACGTAACAACAACAACAGCATACAGAACTATGGAGTCCTGGTGTGGCACTGTAGGATACACACAGGACTGCTAACCACAAGGTTGATGGTTCAAACCCACCAGCCACTCCTTGCTAATCCTATACACCACTTAGCAACAACCACATACAGTACTCAGGTGGTCCCTGGATGGTGCAGATGGTTAATGGCCATTCAAGTCCAGTCCAAAGGCACCTTTAAGAAAAAGCCTAGAGATCTACTTACCACAAGTCAGCCACTGAAAACCCTGTGTAGCACAGCTCTCTGACACCTGCGATTACCAGGAGCTGACAACGCAGCAACAAAAACAAACCCCAAGTGGGTTTGTTTTGGGTTGGTTGGTTTTTGTAGGCAAATACATAAAAGTAATGCCAAGTATTGGTTGAGCCCTTACAATGTGCCCAGTGATATTCTTAACACTTTCTACACATTTATTCCTTGAATCCTCCCCAAACCTTTCATGACAGAGGCAGGGACCCTTATTCCCCATGTCTGCATGAGGAAGCACAGGCAAGTGAAGTGGTATCCTGCGCAGCTTCACAGCCAGGTGACAGGCAGTCTGGTCACCGAGCCCTCTCTTTCCAGCTCTTCACTAAGCAGTCTCTCCACTATTCCTTGTTCACCAGTGTCTTCATTGTCTCATGCAGCTAGAACAGAAAGGCCACCAGAAACTGATTCCCTCACAATTTAGGAGACTAGAAGTCTGTGTTCACGGGGCCGCTCAATCAATGAAGTTCAGGGGAAAATCCTTATCTCCATTCAGTTTAGTTAGTATGTGTAGTCCCAGCATTCCATGAAGATCTCCATGTGTCTCAGCATCCATCTTGCCCTGGATCTAGGAGTGTCACAGGGCAGAGATCCAGGTCCAAAGGACATGCTCTGCTCCCAACTCTTCCATCTTAGTAGTAGGTCCCTCTCTCTCTCTCTGTTCAAGTCTCTCTCCTTTTATCTTTGTGAGATAAAAGATGTTGTGGGTCACCCCTGGGAAACTCCCTTACATTGGGTCAGGGTTGTGATGAGATTAGGGGAATTGTAGCCTACCCTTAATTCTTTTATTGGTTTATTACATCAGATTACATCATGAGGAATCATCACATGACAGCCAAACCATTGAGAATCATGAGCCAACCAAGTTGACACCTATTTTGGGGGGACACATTTCAATCCATGATACCCGGTCTGAAGGGGAGGAAGAAGTGATCCACACTTACTTTAACAGCAAGTCAGAGCTACCCAGAGAAAGATGTACATCTTCAAAAGCTCTGAAGAAGGGGACCACAGTGTGTTAGGGAACTAAAGTTCCTCACACTGAAGAAAGTGCCTGGCAGATCTGGCACTGGGAGAGGCTGGAGAAATAAATGCCAGAGGCCAGACAGGTTAAACACCAGAGGCTTTCAAAGTTAGTATGTTTGCCATCTCCAAGAGCATGGAGAAAGACTCACTGAGGAATTTTGAGCTGAAAAGTTGCAAGAGTGGATTTGTATTTTATGAAAATCATGATTTTTTTGCAATGCAATGTGAAGAATAGCTTAGAAGTAAGACAAGCTTGTTCTATCATCCAACAGAGAGAATGGTGTTCTAGGGCAGCATCACTGAAGATGGACCAAAAAGGACAGATTCAAACAGTGTTTCGGAAGTGAATTCAGTGGACTGAATATAGAAAAGGGGGAACCAAGGTCTGGCAGGGGCCTCTGGGAGAATGGGGTGCTATTTCCCTAGTGGGGGACTAGGAGAAGGAACGTATTGGAGGTGGCAGGAAGACAGTGGTAATTAAGATCTGGGCGTGCTGAGTTTGGGGCATCAATGGAGCTGGAAATGGAAATGTGGGCGTTAGCAGGTAAGGTTGTGGTGATGCTGATTAAAAGCCCCACAGAGTAAAAGAGATGCCCCAGGATGCCTGAAGAGCCTGGAATGAAGAGAGCCAAAGAATTTTACTCAGCCAAAAGGAGAAACGGCATTCTAATGCTTGTCACACATGGGTGAACTTTACAGACATGTGAAATAGGCATAAGGACTCACTTATACAAAATAAGCAAATAGGAGCCAAAGTTTATTAGTGGCTACCAGGGTGAGTTGGGGGTGGGGGATGTAGTTATTGCTAGGAGGCACAACATTTGTTGTGACTTCTGAGCCTCTGGAACCACTTGTTGCCACAGCAGCGCCTAACCTTTGCTGACTGAAAAAGTGACTTCTACCAGCACATTGGCAGGGCTTTGTTTGAAAACTTCTCAGCGTGCTTGTCTCTTAAAATGTGTAGTGGTTTTGACAATGACTGCAGAAAGCCCAGGTCCTGGCCACATGAATTGAATTATAATGGTGTCTAGAAAAGTAAGCTGAAGGATGGACTGTTTGCACAGATATAGGGCAGGGGTGAGGAACCTTTTCTCTGTCAAAAGTTATAACAGCAATCGTAGGCCATCCAAAATTATCAGCTTAAAAATCAGCCTGCTATATTTGGCAACTCACCCCTAATGTGACTCGGAAGGAGCTCTGGTAGCGTAGTGGTTACGAATCGGGCTGCGAACCTTAAGGTCAGCGGTTCAAAACTACCAGCTGCTCCGCGGGAGAAAGATGAGGCTTTCTACTCCCGTAAAGATTTACACCCTCGGAAATCCTGTACAGGGTCGCTATGGGTCGGAACCGACTCAACGGTACTTAACAACAACAACAACAATGTGACTCGGAGGGCACTTAACAACAACAATGTGATGGCTGGAATTGTGATTGCCTTGGGCCAGACCAAATGATTTCGCGTGGCGACAGTAGTGAGGTTGGCCCAGGATTGGGCAGTGTTTCGTTCTGCTGTGGATAAGGCCGCTATGGGTTGGTACCAACTCGATGGCACCTAACAACAAAAACAACATATGGCCTGTGGGCCAGACGTTCCCCACCCCTGACAGAGGGAATCACCAGGATGAGGGCAGGGAATATGGCAGAAAGGTAGATGGTGCCCTGGCTCTCAAGCTTACAGTCAGGGACTGGAGGAACCAGTCATTCGGTGAAAGTACCAAGGGAAGTATTCTGGCTCATGGCCTGTGCCTCAGAGGCAGAGAGGTGCAAGCTCCACCCCTGGACCTGCATGTGACTGCTTTAAGCAACGCATATTCCCTCTTCTGCCCATGGCACGACCCATCTTGTACCAGAGCAGCCACTCTGAAAGTCAATGTGGGGGGACTGGTGTGTCCGCTGGATTTGATGGAGAACATGTTGGAAGCCCACAAAAGGAAAGGCACACCTTCTGATTCCTAGGGACGAAAAGACAACGCCTGCCATGCTAGGCTTTCTAAGGTGGGGAGAGAATGCCCCCTTGCTGTGTATCTTGTCCGGGAAGTGTTTCTGTACATAAATTGTGATTCCAAATCAGAGAACAAGTTGCTCAAACCAGTTCAGGTGGCAGCAGAAGAGAATGCAGCCCTGACATTTCTATTTCTCATTATACCAACCACGATTTTAGCTCAGAAGACTACATGGACGGAGTCGGCGTCTGAGTTGGGCTGGGAAGGGCTAATGAAAATGGGCATGCTGTTATTAAATAGCAGCCCACGCCTGAGCACCCTGGCTCATAGAGAAAACAAGCAAGTGGAGGGCAGCTCATAGTCCCGTTTCCATTACTCTTCATTTGCCAATAGATTGGAATGGTCTGCCAGCACTTGGTATAATAGGTCAAATAAAAATTGAGGGAGAAAAACTTAAAAATGGACTAGTCATTTGCTGTTCTTTTAGAAGATCCTTGATCTTCTAAAAGATCATCTTGTGGTGATCTTTTAGGTGAGGGTCATCTTGAGGAGCTTTGGAGCCTGAATATCCTGGATCTGAATCGACAGTATTAGCTGTGTAACAGTGGGCGGGACCTATTTGTAAAGCTCCTAGTTTGTATGTATGTAAAGCCCCCAGCACACAAGTCACACATGCTAAGCCTGTTGCCATAGAGTGGACTCAAAGCAACATCATGTGTCAGAATACAACTGTACTCCACAGGGTTTTCAGTTGCTTCGTTTCCAGAAGCAAGTCACCAGGCCTTTCTTCCAACGTGCCTCTGAGCAAACTCAAACCACCAACCTTTCAGTAAGCAGCTGAGAGAGTTAAACATTTGCACCACCTAGGGACTCCCCAGCCATAGCAGGAAGCTTAATAAAGGACAAGTCTTTTAAATATTATTAGTATCAGAACACTTCATCCCACTCACAAAACACGAATGGAAAGGGAAAGACTGAGTGGGGAAAAAAAAAAAAAAAAAAAAAATCCCAGAGACTCAAACTGGCTTTTATTTTCTGTTGAACAGATGAGAACTCCGGAGCCCTTAGTCACACAGCAAGCAACTGCTCAGCCCGTTGCTTTCTGGGACTGAATGGACCCTACGGCAAAGGTGTGCAACCCGTTGTTGGAATTCACAAGCCCAGGACTTTCTCAAAGGCCCGACGCCGTCCCTGGAGGCTGGGAGGCGGTCTTCTCTGGGATTCGGGAACCCAGCACGGTGACTCACCAGGTGAGCCGGTGCCCGTCCCTAGTTACCCTTCCTGTTAAAGAAAACTCTGCTCTCCCCAGGTGCCCACAAGTTTAGCTTTTTTAGGCTTTCCACCGGCTGAGGCTTTTTGCAGATCCGGCTCCACAGTGCCGCCGCCCGGTGTGAGCTGCAGGGGGCGCTGGTCGCTGGCCTTGGGCGCGAAGACCGCCTGGGAATGGAAGGAGACATGTTGGTACCTGCAAGGGCGCCACCGCCCCTCCTGACGGCGGGGCAGAGGCGCTGGGGCAGCCGGAAGGAGAGGGCCCGGTCGTCGTTTCTTTATTATTTAAAGCACGGCCCCAAACGTGCAAGACGTTGGTCGTTACCTGCACATTTGTTCTGGGTCCTACACCCACCCGGCGGTTTCTGCGAGTAGAGTCTAGTGGGCCGAAGCTTCCTATGATGTCACCAGCAGCCAATCAGAGTTCCCGGATAGCATACGCTAACCCGAGATACTAACCTGGGTTGACAAAAGCCTGCCAAAAGCCTAGACACTTGACAGGTTCAATCAAATGGCAGGCTTTTCAATAGCTTTTTGAAAAGCTGCAAATACCTGCAGAAAAACTTCATCACTATCTCTGGGAAATCCCAACTGAGAATCAGTGCTCTAATTCAGCTCTTTATTTTGTTCAGAGACAGGAAAGAGTTTGGCCAGGGTCACAGGCCTCTTGACCTCCAGAAACCTGTACAGTGTACGATGTGGGTATTTATAGCGTAGTGGTTATGAATGGGGCTGCTAACCTCAAGGTAGGCAGTTCGAAACTACCAGCTGTTCCACAGGAGAAAGATGAGGCTTTCTGCTCGTGAAAAGATTCGCAGCCTTGGAAACCCTGTATAGGGTCACTATGGGAAACCCTGTACAGGGTCACTATGAGTCAGAACCGACTCCACGGTACTCAAAAGCAACAGCAACAGGGGACTCAACGGTTATGCGTTTGGTTGCTTGGCTGCTCTTGTGAGAGGCTTCAACCTTCTCAGAGGCTTGCGATATAAACACCTGGTGATCTGCTCCCATAAAGATTGTTGTTCTGACAGTACCCCTTTGACCTAGCCTCGATGGCTTGATAATCAGAACTTGACTAAAGGAAGATAAAAAAAATAATAATTTTTGATAAAGGAAACGAGTGCAAATTGCTACAATTTGAAGAACTTGACCTATACTTATGGATGTGGTGGTAGTGGTTATATGCCGTGGACTCATAGCAACCCTGTGCAGGGTTTCCAAGGCTGTAAATCTTTATGGGAGCAGAAAGCCTCATCTTTCTCCTGTGGAACAGCTGGTAGTATACTTATGGATGTAGTAGCTGAAAATACCAACAGAGAGGGAAGTAGTTTTCACATCAAGTATCAATGCTATCCCCTCTGTACACAGGGTAGATAGGGACGGGCAACTTAGAGATTAGCTACCTAAAATGAAGGGGCGATCAAGGCACAAAGTGACTGGCTTACAAGTTTTCAAGAAGGAGTTTAGTTTAAGAGTGTGAGGGGGAAGGTAGAGTTCACACTGAATAGTTTTCATTTTGTCTAGATGGGTCTGGTAAAAACAGATGGGGATAAGAGACTTCTGACTCAATAGTGAGTAATTGTTATGACTAATTGTGATTGTCACAACTGTAAAGGTAGACGTTTTGTAACAAAATGGGGGAGTAGTTAATCTTACAGTCCAGAAACAGGACTCTAGGACAATCAAGGGAGAAGAGTGCAAGTGGAATGTGGGACCCTATCCAGGGAAACAGCAACAGCAGATGGAGGCAGAGATGAGGACATGGAGAGAGGGAGCAGCTGAGGACTCTAGACTCATGGAAAGAGAGGGACTGAGTGCTGGAGGCCAGGAAGCAGGCTTACAGAATGTGTCCTTGGGTTATTTAAATAATTATATATTCCTGAATGTTTTTTGTACATACCTCCACCACCCCCCCCAAAAAAAACAGAGGGAACGGAAGCCAATACTATTAAATGATGTAGCGCAGAGGAGGAGATTGTAGTCATTGTAATGAAACAACGGTGTAAAGCTGATGTTCTCCCATGTAAACTATCACTCAGTTCACAATAAAAAAATTTTTTTTTGTTTTTGAAACTGCTGTTATTAACTGGTTCTGACCCATAGCGACCCAGAGATAGGGTTTCCAAGGAGTGACTGGTAAGTTTGAACCACCGACCTTGCAATTAAAACTGACCTTGTGGTTGAGTGCTTATTCTACAGTGCCACATCACAGAAAACCTTAAATCACATGGGGTCGCTATGAGTCAAAAATCCACTTGTCAGCACACAACAAACAACCTTCTACACGTCTCTGTCTGCACGCACTACTGGGTTGTTGCACACTACCCGTGAGAGGCCAAGAGAGAAACCAGTTCCTAATGCCCTGGCTCCTGGCTGTAGTCCAGGGCCACCTCTGGGCTTCAGATTCTTCACTTAAATTAACTGGAATCAAGTCTTCCTGTCTTGACCCAGTGATGCTTTTCCAGAACTTCCCACCTTGGTATGTAGGCTTCTCCTTAACTGGGTTTTGAGTTCCATTGGTGAGCTGATGTACCTCCCACTCTGCTAAAAGAGAAAGGCCTCTAGAGACCTGTAATGCGAACTTTGTTGTGGCTGGGGGGCTGCCTTTCCTTGTAGGTAATGGGGGCCTCGGAGGTATAGTGTGGTGCTCCCATTTCTAGCAGAGTCCACGCTGAGGTTCCAGCACAATCTATGTTGAAGACCTGGCTGTTCTTAAAGTTTAAAGACACCCTCTACCTCAGTTAAAAATCTAGCTTCCCTTGCTCCATTAAATTTTCATCACTAATAAGAGAACTTCTCCATGCTTTCATTCTTCCAGGGCTCTGCATGCAAGCCTTTGGGATAAATCCAACTCTTTGTAAATAAAGTTTTATTGGAACACAGCCACACTCATTCAAGGATTGTCTATAACTACTTTCACACTACTAGAGCACAGCTGAGAAATTGCAGCAGAGACTTCATTGCCTGTAAAGCTGAATATATTTACTATTAGGTCACTTACACAAAAAGTTTGCCAACTCTTTAGTCCATCTACCAAGCTGCTTGTAGAGTGATTGTTTTAAACCTCAAATCTGATCACACCACTCTTTTGCTAAAAAAAAAAAAAAAAAATCTCTGTAAGAACACACTGTCTTTAGACCCATAGCTCCTTAATGTAGCATTTTAAGACCTGGTTCATACTCCTTCCAGATCTTCTTTCCACCACCCCCTTCACCCACTCTGTGCATCCTTACCTCTAACGCACAGCCTGACCTCTACCTTCTAAATCATCTGCAAGCCATGCCACATTCTCTCGTATTACCTTGCTTCTGTCCATGCTCTGTCTATTCCTAGAAAGCCCTTCTCCTGTCTATGTCAAACCTCTAAACAACCTGTAAAACCAAGCCAGACGCTATTTTCCTGCACATCTCTAGGTACCCGGCAGAATTCATGGCACCCTCTTTTGTGTTCCTCTAGCTCTTTGGACAGACTGTCATTGTGTTGACTATTGGATGTCAGTTACGTGTTGATGTGTTTCTTTCCCCCATTGGACAGTGAGCTAGGGACTTATCCAATGGCTTCTTCACCACCCTTGCTAGAAAAGGAAAGGAATTATGACAGTAAGCTAAGTTCAAAACACGCCTATAAAAGTTCCAGGAACCTTGTCTATGCCACCCTTGGTGATGGACAATCTGCTTACTTATCTCTAGACATCCTGGACCTGACTTACCATACCATAATGCTTAGAAAGGGTATGGATGAGTGAGTGCAAGTGGATAAAATACATCCATGTTTTTCTTGTACTCAACATTGAATGGTCCCAGTCACTTAACTCTCGGGCACATTTGAAACTTTAAAAGGTATTCCGCCCCCATCCAAAGAAGAAAAGATGTTTGCATAATTAACCATGTTGTTGTTAAGTGTCATTGAGTCAGTTCTGACTCATAGTGACCCTGTGTAGGGTTTCCAAGGAGCTGCTGGTATGTCTGACTCCATGACTGTGGTTAGCAGTCCAGTGCTTATCCTACACCACACCAGGACTCCATAATCAGCCATGTTGTTGTTGTTAAGTGCCGTCAAGTTGGTTCCAACTCATAACAACCCTATACATGGTTTCTGAGGAGCAGTGGGTGAGTTTGAACTGCTGACCTTGTGGTTCACAGTCCAGTGCTGATCCTATGGAGCCACATCAGGAGTCCATATAATCAACCATGGTGTTTTTAAGTTGTTAAGCACCACTGAGTCGGTTCCCACTCATAATGAGGTTCCGATTCATATAGGGTTTCTGAAGAGCAGCTGGTGGGTTTGAAATGCCAATCTTGCGGTTCACTCCTGCCACACCAGGAGTCCTATCAGCCGTAGGAAAATGCAAATCAAAACCGCAATGCGCTACCACTTCACACGCAGTGGAATTAAAAAGTCAGAAAATAGCTGATGAGGGTGTGGAGAAATTGGAAGCCTCCTATGTTGATGGTGGTGGTGTTATTGTCCGGTGCTGTCAAGTTGCTCGGACTCATATGGACTCTGTGGGCAACAAAACGAAGCATTGTCTGGTCCTCTGTCATCCTCAGGACATAACAACAATTGCTGACACTGTGCCAGTCCATCTTGTCCACAGTTCTAAGGAGCATTCTGGCTGCACTTCTTCCGAGACAGATTTGTTTGCATTGCTGGTAAGAATGTAAAATGGTGTAGCCACTTTGAAAAATAGTCTGGCAATTCCTCAAAAAGAGGAAAGATGATAAACAAGGTTATTGAAAACATACAATATTCCACGCAAAAAAACTTACACACAATTGTTCACAGCAGCAATATTCATAATAGCCAAAATGTGGAAACAACACAAATGCTATCAATGTGTATAAATGCTATCAAATGCTGATATGTGTATAAATAAAATGTAATATATCCTGGGGAGTAGTTAATCTTACAGTCCATCAACAGAGGACCCTAGGACCATCAAGGGAGAGGAACACAAGCAGAAGCAGAGACACCAGAGATGGAGGCAGAGATGGGGACATGGAGAAGGGGAGCAGCTGAGGACTCTAGATTCATGGGAAGAGAGGGACTAAGAGCTGGGGGCCAGGACGCAGACTTGTAGAATGTGCCCTTTGGTGGTTTAAATATATCCCATACAATGGGATATTACTTGGCCATAAAAATGAAATAATTACTGCTACATACTTTTACATGGAAGAACCTTGAAAATATTATGACAAGGGAAAGAATTCAGTCACAAAAGATCACAAATAGTATATGATGTGAAATGTCCAGAATTTAAAAATCAATGAAGACATAGAGTAGTGGTTGCCTAGGTTCTGTGTGGGAGACAGAGTGGAGGGAGGTGAGAATAAATGCTCTTGAATATGGAGTTTCTTTTGTGGGTATTGAAAATGTTCTGGAATTAAATAATGTTGGTGTTGCAGAGGAGTCCCTGGGTGGTGCAAACAGCTGCTCACTGAGATGGCGGGGGTGCCAGTCCACCCAGATGTGCCTCAGAAGAAATACCTGGTAGTCTGGTGGTGGTGGTGGTGGCGATGTGCCGTGGAGTCGGTTCCGACTCACAGCAACCCTATGCAGGGTTTCCGAGGCTGTAAATCTTTACGGGAGCAGAAAGTCTCATTTTTCTCCCATGAAACAGCTGGTAGTTTCGAATTGCTCGCAGCCCAATTTGTAACCACTACGCTACCAGAGTGGTCTACTTCCCAAAAAATCAGCCACTGACAACTGTATAGTGCTCAGTTCTACTCTGGCACACATGAGGTCTCCATGAGTCAGAATGACTCCAAAGTAAATGTTTTGGATTTTGGTTTGATGGTTGCATGACTCTATGGACATATGAAAACCACTGAACACTTAAGATGGGTGAATTATGTTACATGTGAAATATAGGAGGGGGAAAATGGAATGAAAAGAAATGGAATTTTCCTACAGATTTTCTACCCTTTCATACATCTCAATAAAGATTTTTGGTTTTATTTTAAATACTCTACCTCGAATAAGATCTTAAAATGGGTGAATTCTCTGAATGGCCATATATATCTGAGTTGTGACTTGAACTGAAGTTTTGCAGGGCATGGCACCTAACAACAACAACAACCATTAAAAGCACAAGGTAAAAGATCAATGGCCTATCAGTATTGTTTCTTACAAATGCCATGTAAATCTGGAATTCTCTCGAAACAAAACAAAGTTAATGCTCTCTCTCTTAATTGCTTTTCTCCAAGACTAGCAATGACCAAAGTGTAGTATGCTAGTGTTTTTTTGGTTTTTTTGTTTGTTTGTTTTAGAAACAACAACATTTCCAATCTATTTATGGTGATCTATATAGTCAGTTTCTCATTGTGTTTACAAAGACATATTACAAGTGGAAAATTGGAGGGATCTTATCTCTGGCTATAAAGTATTTGTAAACTATTGCTGGTAGCCTATTGCACTGTTTAAAATCTTAACACTAGAGAAAAGAGATGTCCACCATAATAAAAGAGCTGTCCATAAAATGACTGTAAATAGAAGAACATTAAAAATATAATTTGAATCCAGAACAAAATATTAAAATAGTATTTTTGGCGTGTCAGATTTCTACTCCTAAGAGCAATCTGTTGTTGCTTTTAGGTGCTGTTGAGTCAGTTCCGACTCATACCCATCTTATGCACAACAGAACAAACTGCTGCCCTGGCCTTCACCAGCCTCACAGTTGTTATGTTTGAGCCCATTGTTGCTGCCACTGTGTCACTCCATCTCGCTGGGGGTCTTTCTCTTTTTCACTGAACCTCCACTTTACCAAGCATGATGTCCTTTTCCATGCACTGACCCCTTCTGACAAGTGATCCCCTCATGTCCAAAATACAAGACATGAAGTCTCACCGTCCTCTCTTCTAAGGAGCTTTACTGGCTGTACTTCTTCCAGCACAAATTTGTTTGTTCTGGCAGTCTGTGGCAATTCAGTATTCTTAGCTAACACCATAATTGAAATGCATTGATTCTTTTATAGGCTTCCTTGTCCATTGTCCAACTTTCACATGCGTATGAGGTCATTGAAAATACTCTGGCTTGGGTCAGGCACGCCTTACTTAGTCTTAAAACTGACATATTTTCACACTGACACTTGAAGTATTTTACAGCAGTTTTGCCTGATGCAAATCCATTTATCATGATCTTATTTAGTATTCCTGTGGTGGGTACTTTTGTTTTATTACATTAAGATGCAGTCCATACTGAAGGCGATGATCTTTGATCTCCATCAGCAAGTATTTTGACTTTTTTGCTTTGAGCAAGTAGAGTTGTATCATCTGCATATCACAGGTTCTTAATGAGTCTTCTTCAAATCCTGATGCCATGCTCTTCATATAATCCAGTTTCTTGGATTATTTGTTCAGCATGCAGGTTGAATAAGTATAGTGAAAGAACACATCTGTGGTGCACACCTTTCCTGATTTGAAATTATCCAGTATCTCCTTTGTTTTGTTCCAACAGCTGCCTCTTAGACTCATGTACAGGTTCCTCATGAACACCATCCACTGTTCTGGAATACCCATTCTTCACAATGTCATGATCCACACAGTCAAAAACCTTAGCATAGTCAGTAAAGCACAAGTTAAAAATTTTCTAGTGTTACTTGCTTTCATCCAATATCCATTAAGATCAGCAATGATATCCCTAGTTCTATGTCCTCTTCTGAATCCAGCCTGTTTCTGGCTATTCCTTATAGACGTACTGTTGCAGTCATTTTATTTTATTTTATTTTATTTATTTTTAATGTTTTATTGTGAATTATATGGTAGTTTACATGGGGCAACTTTAATTTTACATTCATTCCATCGTATATCATCTCATTGCCATGGTTTCAATCCCCTCCATGCATCATCAACCACCCAAAGGGTATATCCCAGAAACCCGTCCCCTACACTTCCCCTTCCTCCCCCCATTTTTCGGCCCACAGTCCCTTTCCCTCTCTGGGTCCAAAGACCCCAGTTGCTTCATCACTTTGCGTCATCATCTCTGCCTCCATCTCAGGCATCTCTGTTTCTCTGGGCAGTATCCGGCTCTCGGCTCTTCTCCGTTGATGGTCCCAGGGGCCTCTACTCCTATCCTGGAGAGTTAATCACTCCCTTCCTTGTTACAAAACTTCTACCTTTGCATTTCCTACCCTCATAGTCCGTCCTGATAAGCATTATTCACTACATTATCATGAGTTACCCATCTGTATCTCCTTTCATCAGATCCGCCCAGACAGATTGAATGGTACCTACTGGAGATTCTGCCTTCCGCCATGCTCCCTAGCACTAGGTTCCCTCTTGAAAGCTTGTAAGCCAGTCACTTCTTGCCTTTGTAGTCCCTCCTTCCCAATTTGAGTATCCAATGTCCAAGCTACCCTTCTCCGTCCACTCTGTGTGTGTGGGGTGTGTGTGTGTGTGTGAATGTTTGTTGCTGTGGGGATTTGTTCCCTCTTTTGAGTCACTACTCCATAGGCATAGGTCAAGTTCATCAGACTGTATCAGCTCACTCTTTTTTTTTTTTTTCACCCATCTTCTTTCCTCTCCTGGTTGAGCTCCAATCATCCAGTCATCCTGTCCAGGTCACGTGGGTATCATTTGCAAGTGTGGGCACTCCTGTGCATATGTCCTCTCTTCCCATTAGCCGGTAGCTCCACTCTCCTCTGGAGTCCTCCATGGCCACGTCACTGACTCTGGGCCCAAGAGTCTCCAGGTCTCTTCACACTGCTTGCCAACCGAGTCCCCAGCTGGGTCCACAGAAGTCCACTGAACATTGTAGGGCTTAGCTTGCTGCTTCATTGCTGCTTTTACCCCCCTTCCTCCCATCGGTGGTGTGTGTGGTCACCTATCAGAGCATGCATCTCCGTTGAATCTTAGTCTTGGAAGGGGGTCTGCGTTGAGAGGACCTGGCCACTTGCCTTGATGTTTTCTAGGGTGCTGGTGTTTTTGATGCTATCTTTTGCTTTAGAATCCACAAGCCTAGCTCTTTGACCCTATGAGTTTCTAGAGCTGACCAAAGTTTTGAGGCACTAGAAATATTTTATTAGCTCCAAAATATGAAAAGAGAATCATAAAATTATTGACAAAGGTTTAAATGTGTTCAAAATATAACCTTATATGAAATAGCTGACACTCAATTCATATACTCATGTGTGTATGTATTATGTTGTTGTTAAGTGTCATTGAGTCCATTCTGACCCATAGCGACCCTATATAGGGTTTCCATTCACTGTGTGATATGGGTGCATCAGATATTATGAGGACTCAAATCCAGAGGTGACCTCATTTTCAATCTTATCTTTACATCTTGTAGCTCTGTGACTTGGGATAAGTTTCTTTCTTAACTTCTCTGAGTCTCAATTTCTACTTCACGGAGTCGTTGTGAAGAAGAAATGAACTAATCCATATAAAAGGCTCAATCAAATCCTGCCACATAGTAAGAAGAACTTGGTAACTGGCCACCATTATGATGACTAGGAGCCACGCTGGTGTCATGGTTAAGCACTTGGTTGCTAATCAAAAGATCAGAAGTTCAAACCCACCAGCTACTCTGCAGAACAAATATGTGGCAGTCTGTTTTCTAAAACATTACACCCCATGGGGCAATTCTACCCTGTCCTAAAGGGTCACTATGAATCAGTGCCAATGTGACAGGAATAAGTTCGAGTATGACAAGCAGTTGTCCCTGATGATTGGTGGTGCTAGGGGGGTGTCCCTAGATGGTGCAAACTATTAATACATGCAGGTGCTAAATGAAAGGTTAGATGTTTCAGTTCACCTGGAGGCACCTCGAAAGAAAGTCCTGGCAATTTACTTTAGAAAAAGCAGTCATGGGAAACTGTGTGAAGCACTGTTTTATCCGATACACTCAGGATTGCCATGAGTAAGAACGTACTCAGTGGTACCTGGCTTAATGTATGTCAGGCACTGTACTTACACATTAGACACACCTCTCCTCAGAACGTTCCAGAGGGATGGACTGGAAGCATCCACGTGTCCTGGGGCTCAGGGGCTTCCCCGAAGTCTGTGGCAGAACCTTGGCTGTAGACCTATCTGACTCCCAAACCTGTGCTCTTTCAGTACACAAGGCTGCTTTGCTACAATTCATTAGGACTGAGAAAATCCACTCAGGGGTACCTCAGAAGAAAGACATGGTGTTCTACTTCTTAAAATTCAGCCACTGATAGCCCTGAAGAGCACAGTTCTACTCTGACATTCATGGACCACCAGGAGGTGGTGTCAGTTTGATGGCTTTTTATTATGATGATAATACCAGTGATGGCTATCTATACACGGTTGTCCTTGGCATATATTTGTAGTAAACTAGTAGTGTGGAGTCCTGGTGTGGCGCTATAGGATAAGCACTGGGCTGGTGTCCACAGGTAAGCGGTCCGACCCCCCAGCCACTCTCGGTAATCCTATAGAGGGTCAAAGTAAGTTGGAAGTGACTTGACAGCACACAACAAGAACGGCAGTGGTGACAGCTTACAGAGGAGGGCCTCAGGGTCACTTGATAGTGAGATTGTACACCTGCTCCTTATCCAACATTTCCCACTCAATACCTCCTGTCTGATTAGTGTGCACACTAACAAAGTCATGAGGAAGTCATGAGTCATGTGTCAGCTTGACTGGACCAGGCTTCCCTGTGGCTTGGCAGTTCCATAATGATAAAATTTGGCAGTTCTGTAATGATGTGATTTGAAAGTAATGTCATGCTGTAGTCACTCTCCATTTTGTGATCTGATGTGATCATCTCTATTTTTTGCATAACAGTGATTTTTCTCATAATGACCTGGCCTTTGGAAACTCACCATGTTCCATGTAAGGAGTGGGTGTACTGAATCAGAGTCAGAGAAAAGGCTTCTATTGTCAGTTCTGCTAAAGGAGAAATGTTGTTGTTGTTAAGTACCTTTGAGTCACTTCCGCCTCATAGTGACCCTGTATAGGGTTTCTGAGGAGTGCCTGGTGAGCTTGAACTACTGATCTTGTGTTTAGCAGACCAGTGGATATCCTACAGCGTCCCCCTGGGACTGCTGAGGAGTAACAGGAGGACAAGAACACAGGAATGGGTACACCGGTGGTGGTGGTGAAGTGACCCTGTATGGGGCTTCTGAGGAGTGACTGGTGAGGTTCGAACTTCCGACCTTGCGAGTCAAACCAACCTTGTGGTCCAGTCACTGCAGGACTCCTCAAGTTAATCTTATTTCAATAAAAGCTACAAACACAGGGTGGGAAGACCACCGGAGGGGTGAGGCAGCTAAGGTGTGCGTCCCGAGGTCCGCTTCTGGGTGACTGAGTCACAAAGTACTTCATTTAAATCTTGACAGTGACTATCTTTTTCCTAAAAATCTCAGAATAGTTGTTTTTAGTAATCTGTGTCATTTGTGGTGTATTCCATGTGAAAAGGCTTATTGTTGCAGGTGTTGTTAACTGCCATCTTAGCAATCCTGTACAGGGTCTCCAAGGAGCAACTTGTGGGTTTGAACCACTGGCCTTTCAGATAGCAGTCCAGTGCTTATCCTAGAGCGCCACACCAGAACTTCCCAAGGCTTCTATGTACTTAAATCACATCTGGTTATATATTTACCCAGTCGTCTTTGTTCAATACAGTAAGATGAGAGGACATTGGACCTTGCTGCTACTTGATCTCTGAAGTTGTGAAACCTGGTGGAGAGCTGTTAGGTGCGCTGGGCCTGAGCCTGAGGGGCAAACAGGCCTCTGTCAAGGCGCTCACAGGACCACACCAGTGTTGTGTAAAAACCCGAAAGGCCTGGAACGACTAAACAAGTGACTGAATGCTTTATCCTGATGTTCAAAGTTAACACTGAAATCAAAATGACTGTGAAGGGCTCTTGTTGTGTTTCAGAAAGAGTGTGATGATGCTGATATCCTGGGAAACAGGAAGATCAGACATGAAGAGATCTGGGCTTTGGAACAGGTTTCGCCACTGATTCATTGTGTGGCATTCAGCCAAGTCACGTTACCTCTCAGCACCTCAGTTTACAGATCTGTTAAAAAAAAAAAAAAAAAAAGAATGCTCACCTCATTAGGTCGAAAATTCAATATATATAAAAAAAAGATTATTAAATTGAATAACATCATCAGATATTGAATGTGACACAAATATAATTATAGCGAATGTTTTTGATTGTGTGCTTTTAACACATGACCCAGGATCACACAAGAATTGTAGTCTTTCTACATGTATTTGTTTTGCACACTTTAGGCCAAAATGGAAGAGTGGGAAGTTAAAAATACCAACACAATGTTAGAAGGAGAATGCCGCTTGAACACTTCTGGTTTCTCTCCGTTTTGTCTTCATTGTTAGTTGGGAGGGCAAGGCCTTACTGATGGACAGTAGCTGCTGAAGGTACTCAGGTCAGGAAGGGCCAGGCTGCAAAATCAGGGCTATACGAGACAGCATTCTTACCCTTTGTGGTATGTGCCAGGGTGTCAGGTGTTCACTTACCTGACTTACCTCTTCAAAAGAGATGAAAACTGTGTCAGCTTTAAGGGGAAAAAATTAAAGGAGGGTTGTGTATGATAATCTCACAGACAATGGGATTCAACAAGCATTAACCGAACCAGACCTTTTGCAAGGCTCTGGGGTTGGAGGGCTGATGAGGGAGTATGTACCAAGTGTTCTAACAGAGGTATGTGCGAAGGATTGTGGGGACCTTCTCAACACGTGAAATAACAAACTAGAAGGAGAGAAAGAAAGAGAAACATCACCACACTGAAGAATAATTATCTCTGTGGGAAAGAATTGAAACAGACTGAAGTGAGAAATGAGCTTATAGGGTTCTCGGTGGAGAGCAGGCAGGGAATGACCAGGAATTTGGCATTTATGACGAGTAGGAATGGAAAGAGAGCCAAGCAACATGCAAGATCAGACATAGGCCACTGCTGCAAATCAGTGCACATTTGCACACATACACAAGCACACATGTGCATGCCACACACCTGTGAAAGGAAGCCAAGAACTCATCCACTGCTATGCACCTATGACTTCTAAATGTGTGCTCTTAAAAATGATGGCGAAATCAAGACCGGAGCCAGCTTTTCCGGCGACTCTCAGTGCCTGGGCTGCATTTCCCTTCTATGGATGGGAGCCCGGGGCAACAATGTAAGATTTACTTCTGGACCAGGACCCAAAGGCCCCGGATGGAGGCGACCACAAACTGCTGGGCAGAGAAGAGAGAAAACAGCTCAGCAATGGGTGTAGTCAAGTGAGGGAACGTACCTTTCAGATGAAAGTCCCACAGTCTACAAGAAAAAGCAGTGCTAAGCACATGTTGTTACATGCTGTCAAGTTGGTTCCAACTGATAGCCATCCTGTATAGGGTTTCTGAGGAGCAACTGGTGAGTGTGAACTGCCTACTTTGTGGCTCATACTGACCTTGTGGTGGAGTGCTAATCCCGCAGCGCCACACCAGGACTCCACTAAGGCATAGTCAAACAAAATCTACAGACAATAGCTGAATTCAATGTCACTCAATTGTACATGTAATGTCCAATGGTAAATGTTCTCTTCCTTATATACATGGTGTGATCAGGAAGGGTTTCCATCAACTTGACTGGGTCAGGATTCTCAGTGGGTTGGCAGTAACGATGTAACTATCCCCCATGATGTGATTAGATGTGATAAACCAATAAGAGGATTAAGGGTAGGCTGTCCTGGTGTGGCACTGTGGGTTAATGTTCCGGACTGCAAAGCTGTTTGAACTGCAAGGTCGGTGGTTCAAGCTCACCAGCTGCTCCTCGGAAATCCTATACAGGGTCACTATGGGTCGGAATCGACTTGACAACACTTAACAACAACAACAACATTGTTGTTAAGGACCTCTGGCAGCGTAGTGGTTACGAATCGGGCTGTTAACCTCAAGGTCAGCAGTTTGAAACTACCAGCCATTCCATGGGAGAAAGATGAGACTTTTTGCTCCTATAAAGATTTACAGCTTCAGAAACCCTATGCAGGGTCTCTATGAGTTAGAATCAACTCCATGGCACACCACCACCACCATTGTTGTTGTTAAGTGCTGTCGAGTCAGTTCCGACTCATAGTGACCCTATATGGGGTTTCCAAGGACCAGCTGATGGGTTTGAACTGCCAACCCTGTAGTTTGAAGTCCAGTACTGATTCTACAGTGCCACACCAGGAGTAGGATACAGCACATTTAATCCCACCACCACCCTGACCCGGCTTATGAGAGATTCCCAAAGGTGTGCTATGCAACACTTTGTATTGTACAAGAGCATAAAGGAGAGAGGCTTGAGTAGAGGTAAGGGACCTCCTACCACCAAGATAGAAGAGCCAGGGGTGCAGTGTGTCTTGTGGACCTGGAATCCATGCACTGTGACGTGACGCTCCGTTATTCCTGGGGGATAATGATACCACGATGTATGGAGCTCTCCAAGGAATCCTGGGTCTACAGAAGCTGAAAGAGACAAGGACTTTTTCCCAAGCCCAAGAGAAGGCCTTCCGCAAGTGCTGGCTCTCTGAATTTGAACTTCTAGTTTCCCACACTGTGGAAGAATAAATGTCTGGCTGTTGAAGCCATCCACTTGTAGTATTTCTGTTAGAGCTGCATTGGATAACTAAGAGACAGTAAGTAAGTAAAAAGTACTGCTGGCAGGGTTCCAGTTCGTATGAGAACATGTGGAGCGCTTATTCCAAACAAAACGTATTTAAATATGTCTCTGCAGTCAGTGGATTTCTGCAGACAAGTTCTCTCAGTAGTACAATTGTCTTCTTCTTGTTAGGGCGCCTTCAAAAAAAAGTCAAATCAAAACAGTGGCTTTCCATGGGATCTGGTTAGCCAGTTCAATTCAAGTCAGAGAGATCAGCTCAGAAGGTTGTGTTTTGGGACTTTTCCAAGGAGTTTTGACAGATTTTCTTGAAGGACAAAGAATGATAATAAGAACTTATTAAAAAGAAGTTTTAAGAAAACTGAAAACTATTGGAGAGAGAAAGGCCAAGAAAAATGCTTTGAGAAATTTTTTCCATCACAACAATGTACCTACCTGCTCATTCTTCCAGGGCAGCAAGGGCTGTTCTATGAGAATTTCATTGGGAAACTTTACTCCTTCCACCCTACAGCCCTCATCTTGCCCCTTCAGATTTCCTTTTGTTCCCCAAATTCAAGGAACCTTGAAAAGGACCATGATTTGAGTCCTTCAAGAATGCCAAACTGTTGTTTTGATGTGGTATAACTCGATGAGCTCCAAATTCTTCAGGGAAGGATTGTTGCTGTTGATGTTATGGCTGTCAACTTGTTTCTGACTCATAGCGACACTGCATAGGGTTTCCCAGGAGCAACTGGTGGATTTCAAGTGTCAACCTGTTTAGCAGTCTAGTGCTGATCCTACAACGCCATCAGAGAAAGATTGTTGTTGTTTTGTGCCATCGAGTCGGTTCTGACCCATAGCAACCCTGTATAGGGTTTCTGAGGAGTGGCTAGTGAGCTTGAACCACGGACCTTGTGGATCAAACCAACTTTGCAGTCCAGGGAATTAACCCACAGCACCACACCAGGACTCCAGAGAAAGATTAGAGATAAAAACACCACCTTCAGAAATGTATAAACCTAGATGGAGGATATGTTGAGAATAGTTTCACATTTTGATATTTTTGTTTAATAAATGTTTCTATGATTTTATCGCAATACTTTTTTTACTTTCCCTGCTGTGTGTGTGTGTGTGTATACACATATACATATTTTTTTCCACAACAAAAAATATAGTAAGAAAGAGATGAAATGAAAATAATAATGCAACATGAAAATGACTTTAAGATGAATATGTTTATAGTTCTGCAAGAATGAAAGGAAGACCATCCTTTAAAACAATTAATTCAATAGCTCTGAAAAAGAAATAAGTTCTGAAAATGAAAAATGTAATCATTGAAAACAAAGTGTTAATGAAGGCTAGAAAAGCGCGCATGTGACTCAGCCCGGTGGTAAGACTCAAGGAGGGAGTGTTGAGCTGGTGCTCTTCCGTGCCATGGCAGGAGGGAGGGCAGACTTCTCAGCAGGTCTTTGAATGTGATACTTTTGGGTTACTGTCCAAAATAGCTGTAGGTCATTTCTCTCCAGCACTTGGGGAGAAAATAAGCAAATGCTTGTGTTATAGGGAAGAGAACAAGCTTGCTTTGACAATGAAGCTAATATCTGAAAAACTTCCTTAGAGGCCATATCTTGCCCATCCAGAATGACTAGAACTGACGTATTCGGAAAGCACTAATAGGTCCCTCATCTTTGTGTGGGTTTTCTACTCAGGAATCTTTACTTTTTTAAAAAAATGTGGTAAACTATGTATACTAACAGTTGTCATTTTAATCATTTTTATGATTGCAACTCAATGTTGTTGTTATTAAGAGCCATCAAGTCGGTTCCGACTCATAGCAACCTTATGCACAATGGAATGAAACACTGCCCGGTCCTGGGCCAACCTCACAATCATTGTTACGCCTGAGCCCTTTGCCACTCCACTGTGTCAATCCATCTTGTTGGGGATCTTCCTCTCTGTCACTGACCCTCCACTTTACCAACATGATGTTCATCTCCAGGGACTGGTCTCTCCTGATAACTTTAACAATATTCAAAATGCTGCCAAACATCACACCTATGTTCCAAAACGTTTTCATCAGCCTACACAGAAATGTTGTCCCTACAAAGCAATCAGACTTCCTGTTTTCCTCTTCCCGCAGTCCCTGCTAACCCAACCCACTTTGTGTCTGTACATTTGCTTGTTCTGTGCATTTCATATAAGTGAGCTTATACAATGCTTGTCCTTCTGTGTCTGGCTGATTTCACTTACAAAGGTCCCTGATGTGCACATGGTTTGCACCCAGCTGCTAATCATGAGTCCTGTTGTGGCATTGTAGGATAGGCACTGAACTGCCAACTGTAAGGTTGGTGGTTCAACCCCACCAGCTGCTCCTTGGAAATGCTATATACAGCATGCGTGGGGAACCTTTGACCTGCCAATACTGATAACATCAGTCATACAAAATTATCAACTTAAAAAATAGCCTGCTGAGGGAGAAGAGCAAAGAGTGGGACCCTACCCAGAGAAGCAGTGATGCCTGAGATGGAGACAGAGATGATGAAGTGGAGAGATAGAGCAGCTGGGGACTTTAGACACAGAGAGGGAGAGGGGCTGTGTGCTGATGACTGGGGGACAGGCTTGTAGGTTATGATTGGTTGGTTGATGATGCATGGAGGGGATTATAACCATGGCAATGAAATAATATACAATAGGATGAATGTAAAGCTAATGTTCTCCCATGTAAACTATCACATAATTCACAATAAAACATTTTTTAAAAATTAGCCTGCTATATTTGGTCAAACATTTGATTAACTCACTTTTTTTAAAACCGACTTGACGGCACTTAACAACAGCAACAATGTGACGACTAGGAGCTCTGGGAGCGTAGTGGTCAGGAGTCAGGCTGCAAACCGCAAGGTCAGCAGTTCCAAACTACCAGCTGTTCCACAGGAGAAAGATGAGGCTTTCTGCTCTGGTAAAGATTTATAGCCTCGGAAACCCTGTGCAGTATCGATATGAGTCAGAACCGACTCCACGGCACATAACCAACCACCAGTGTGATGGCTGAAGTCCTGGTGTGGAGCTCTAAGATAAATACTTGACTGCAATGTCAGTTTGAAGAGTGAGGTCAGTGGTTCAAATCCACCAGCCGCTCCTCAGAAACCCTATACAGGGTCACTAGGAGTAGGAACCGACTCCATGGCATTTAATAGCAATGTGATGGCTAGAACTGTGGTTGCCTTGTCAGGGACTGACCAAATGATTTCCCCACCCCTGCTACACAGGGTTGCTATGAGCCTCAGAACTGACTTGACAGCACTTAACAACAACTAACCAAGAGGCTGACAGTTGAATCCACAGAGCGGTGAGCAGATTCCTCAATCCTAGTCCACGACACCTTGATTTCTCACCTCTGGTTCTCCTTTTGCCTCCCTCCAATCTGTTCCCCAAGGAGCTCATAGTGTAGTGGTTACGAAGCAGGCTGCTCATCTCACGGTCAGCAGTTCAAAACTACCTGCTGTTCCATGGGAGAAAGATGAGGCTTTCTGCTCCCGTAAAGATTTACAGCCTCAGAAACCCTATACAGGGTCGCTATGAGTCGGAACCGACTCCACGGCACACAGCAACAGCAGCAACAATCTGCTCCCCACAAGCACTCAGGATGGACTTTCAAAACAACAGATCAATGAAGTCACTCTCTTGCTTAAATCCTCCACTATTTCCCATTGCCCTTAGGGACAACAGCAAAAGACCCTGACCATTTGAGCACCTTGACTTGGCTCACAGAGAGCTGCCTCAATCCTGTGGGCCCTCCACCCCATCTCCATTCCATGAACTTCCCTGTCTCCTGTGTTCATACCTGGTGTTCCTTCCTTCCTTCTCCTGACTCACCCTCAGCTTAAGTATCAGCTACACAGGGACATCTGCTTTGACCTCCCAAAAGTGGGTTGGAACTCCTGTTCCATGCCCCCTGGCTCTCTGTGTTGTGGTTGTTAACTATCACCAACCATCCACATGACTGGTTACTGATCATTGGCTGATTTTCACAAGTGGCTTGTCAGTCTTCCTAGTTAGCATTACTCTGGACTCTCCACTGAAACCTGTTGAGCATCACAACTACACACAAGTCTCCATTGACAAAGACGGAGGCTGCGCAAGAGGGGCACTGGCCGGGAATCGAACCTGGGTCTCTATCATGGAAGGCAAGCATTCTACCATGGAATCTCATGAGCCCCCGACTCTCTCTCCATCTCCTTTATAAACTCTAGCTTTCACTGTTTTTCAAATGTCCTCCTTCCTCACTAGACTTAGTTTCTAAGCAACTGGGATGACTTCATTCTCTGTGTGTGTGTTAATATGTTTAAAGGAACTTCAAAATATCCATGGAAATATTCCATGATCATTTCATTCCATTTTTTCCAAGAACTTTTTGAAGCCCCTAAGTAAAATACATAAGTAAAAAATGTGCCACTTTATCCATTTTTAGGTGGACAGTTTGTCTTATTCTCCTTCACCCACATATCCCGAGCACCCCCTCAGTGAAGATGCTAGCAGAGCCTCTCTTCAGACCATGTTGTCTGGGGAGAGACTTCCATTCCGTTTGGCATTGGTGACGTGCCCAGGGAATGGAGGGGAAGGGATACAAAATCACTTCTGCATCACAGAACCAGAGCGCAGATGAAACAACCGTGTGATTACTTGCAAGTGGCTTTCGGACAGGTTGCTGCTAATGGTCTGCAGCATAACTTAGCGAGCATTGTCATCGTGCTGTGTGGGCCCCGTGGGGCATAAACAAAGTGACATCATGGAGACACTCTCCCGAGGGATCCCACAAGTTGTCAGCTCTGCATTGCTGCTTGGAAAAGGCTGTCTTTGGTCTCAAGGGCTGCAGACTCTGTGGCTCCCCAGGGAGGATGACAAGCTTCAGTCTCTATTCCTTCATCCTCCTGGTGACCCTGACATATAGTCTGATCCTCTGGGGTGACAGCCTCCCTCCCAGGCGTGCCCTCACTCACTGGTTTGCAAACCCTGAGGACATTTAGAATTCCTCTCATTTGATTTCCAGCCTAACAGCATGTCACAGTTCATAAAGCATCTCCGTTCTTCCCTCATGTGAGCATTTGATCTTATGCTCACAAAGGAAGAAGATAGCATGAAGATGGCTGTATCCGATGGCTATGCACACACATACATGCAGGCAGACCTCATTTCTTGCGTTTCACAGATACAGCAATTTTTAAAATTGAAAGTTTGTGGCAACCCTGCGTCAAGCAAGACTATTGGCTCTATTTTTCCAACAGCATGTGCTGACTTCATATCTCTGTTGTATTATGGTAATCCTCACAGTATTTAAATTTTTCTCATAATGCTACTGCGTATTTGATAGACTACAGTCTAAGTATAAACCTAACTTATATGCACTGGGAAGCCATGGATAGTCTGGAACCAAACCTGTAATATCGCCAAGGTCTGCTTGTACATGCCCACATCTGGTGCTGCTGTAACACAAATACCATAAAGGGGAGCTTTAAGGAACAGAAATTTATTTTCTCACAGTTTTCAAAGTCCAAATCAGCGTCTTTGCTGTGCTCCAAGTGGTCTTTTTTCCTTGGTTGTTGACAGTCCTCACCTGGTGTTTGTGTGCTTCCTGGTATGCCTGCCTCTGTGTCGCATCTCTTCTTTTATAGCTCAGAATAATTACATTTACTGCCCACCTTAGGAGTCCTGGTGTGGTGCTGCAGGTTAATGCACTGGACTGCAAGGTCAGTTTGAACTGCAAGGTCGGTGGGTCAAGCTCACCAGGCACTCCTCAGAAACCCTGCACAGGGTCACTATGAGTCAGAACCGACTCAACAGCACTTAACAACAACTGCAACAAGGATAAGTGCTGGAACACAAGATCATTTGAATCGCAAGGCTGGAGGTTCAAATTCACCAGCCACTCCTCAGAAAACCTATACACGGTTGCTATGAGTCAGAATCAACTTAATAAGAGTGGGTTTGGGTTTTTAGGTTTACTCAGGTATAATTTAATTAACCTAGCAAACAAAACCCTATTTCCAAACAGTATTACAGCCACAGGTAAAGGGGGTTACGATTTCAAAACATATTTTGTGTGCTGTGGTGGGGAAAGACACAATTTAATCCGAAATACACGCACATACAAATTCAGCTATGTGGTCAAGGTAAGTTAATTAACTTTTTATTCCTCAATTTCCTCCTCTGTAAAATGTAATGATTTCATGGGATGTTTTCTGAAGTTAACTAAGTTAATACTATTCAGAGCTACCATGGTTCCCAGCACATACATAATCACTAAGTGTTAACTATTTTTGTTACTGTTATATATTATTTTATGAGAAGAAATATAGTCTACTATATAATCTATCTGTCTTATAGGATTTACAGTCAGAATGCTCCTTGGAAGGGAGGATGGTGAGACTTTGTCCCATTTACTCTGGACGTGTTATCAGGAGGGACTAGTCCCTGGAGCAGGGCATCCTGCCAGGTGAAGCTCTGAGGGTCAGCGGAAAAAGAGGAAGCCCCCCAGTGAGATGGACTGACACCATGGTTGCAACAATGGACTGAAACATCACAATTATTGCCAGGCTGACGCAGGACCAGACAGTGTTTCGTTCGCTTGTACGTAGGGTCGCTGTGAGTCAGAGCCAAGTCAGTGGCACCGAATGACAACAACAACAACATTGACTGAGTGCCTCAAGGGCAGGAAAGGAGAACTAACATTATTCGGTACCTATTATGTGCCAGGAGTCCTGGTGTGGTGCTGTGGGTTAATGCGTCAGACTGCAAAGCTGTTTGAACTGCAAAGTTGATGGTTCAAGCTCACCGACTGCTCCTTGGAAACCCTATGCAGTGTCGCTATGGGTCGGAATCAACTCTACGGCACTTAACAACAAGTATGTGCCAGGAGTGCTGGTGTGATGCTGAGGGTTAATGTGTTGGACTGCAAGGTCAGTGTGAATCTCAAGGTTGGCAGTTCAAGCTCCCCAGCCGCTCCTCAGAAACCCTTTACAGAGTCGCTATGAATCAGAACTGATTCAATGGCACTTAACAACAACTATGTGCCAAGCACTTTGTATAGGTTGTTGGAGACTCAAAGAAACCTGCAGAGGAGGGATTATTACCCCATTTTCCTGATAATGAAACAGATAAAATGGCTGCTTAAGTAGATGTTGTTGCTGTTGTTAAGTTTAAGTAGCTAGAAAATGGAAATTCTAATCCAGAACTTCCTCATGCCCAAAGATGTGGATTTTCCTCTGTTATATAATATGTCAGCCATAAGAAGTGGTCAGCAGCCAGGAGAAACGGGAGGTGGATGGGGTGAAGTTGCTGCAGGTAGTGAGAAAGAACAGCCTGGTGCACACAGTAACCATGAGTGAGCTGACTCTGCAGGGGTATAAGGTTCAGTTCCAGAGAAGATGAGACATGAGGCGGAGAATGATGTGCAGGGCCCTTTAGGACACTGGGCTCCCCTCATAGTGAGAAGAAAATTAAAACCAAGCAAAATCAGTTGCTGTGGAGTCAACTCATGGTAATCCGGGGTGTACAGAATAGAACTGCTCCACAGGGCTCTTAAGGCTGTGACCTTGTGGAAGTAGATCGCAAGTCCTTTCCTCCTCATGCCTTTCAGTTAGTAGTCGAGCACTTAACTGTTGTACCACCCAGGGCCTCCCTCCTAGTGAGAGGAGCGTGCAGTATCGAGCAGCCTCAGGGCTAGCAGAAGAGCAGGTGCGTTCCCACTCCTCAGTGTCTGGCGGTGAGTGAAGGCTCAACAGTGCTTCTCCTCATCTGGACTCCCTTTCCCAGCATCCTAGCAGCATGTGACACAGAAACTTGGACCCTGCACAGTCCCCTCAGACTCGCCTTTGGACCTCTACTGTGTTTCTCCCCCAACAATCCCTAGGTCTCCTGAGTTCTTTCTCTATCCTTCCCAACACATCCATTCTTCTTAAAGGTCCTTCTTAGACCCTTGGTGAGAGGCCCAGAGGCAGTGGCGAGGGGGTGTAGGTCCTGTGGGTACCCAGACTTTTTACCAAGTCGAGATAGGGTCCTCCCATGTGTTGTTACACTGAGTCTCCTTTCTTCCTCTCCCTTGACCCTTCTCTTGAAGCTTCCTTTTGTTTTCCTAGTTTAGCAATCTGTCCAGGCCAGGAAGGAAAACAGCGCTTTGGAAAGGAAAGGAGAAAACTGGATCCTTTCACCCTCTCAGAGTCCCTATGTGGTACTCAGCTGCTAACTGAAAGGCTGAAGGTTTGAGTCCACCTGGCGGCACCTTGAGAGAAAGGTCTATAATCTACTTCTGAAAAATCCGTGGTTGATTCTGATCAGTGATATGGAGCAGGGTTCTACTCCGACGCACATCGGGGCACATGGAAGCCTCAGAGCAGAATTATGTGCCGTGGAGTTGGGGAGCAAAAAACCTCATCTTTCTCCTGCAGAACAGCTGGTAGTTTCAAACTGCTGACCTTGAGATTAGCAGCCCGAATCGTAACCACTATGCTACCAGAGCTCCTTTGCTCACAGTTTAGGAGGCTGGAAGTTCAGATTCAGAGTGTCAGCTCTGGGGAACGGTCCTTGTCTCTTTTCTGCATCTATAGGCCCAGCATTCCTTGAGAGCTCCATTTGTCTTCGCATCAGTCTTTGCCTGGATCTAGGAGCGTCACAGGCCAGGGACCCCTGGTTCAAAGGAAATACTTCACTCCCAGGTCTTCTTCCTGTGAGGTGGTAGGTCCCCCTGATCTCTCTTACCTTGTAAGACAAAAGCTGCTGCCCTTACATTGGATCAGAGCTGTGAGGAGATTCAGGGTGCTGTATCCACTGTAGGATAAGCATGTGACTGCAAGGTTGGTTTGAGTTGGAACCGACTCGAAGGTACTTAACAACAACAGCAATAAATATCTAGGAGTCCTGGAGTGGTGCCGCAGAATAATGTACTGGAATTGGACCAAAAAGTCAGTTTGAATCGTCACGTCAGTGGTTCAAACCCACCAACCGCTCCTCAGAAACCCTTTACAGGACTTAACAACAACAACAATCGACCTTAACAGGAGTGCAGCAACCCCATACAATGAGCACTGGACTGAGAACCACACAGTTGGCAGTTGGAGAAACATAAGGCTTTCTACTCCCAAAAATATTCAAAGCCTTAGAAACCCTATATAGGGTCGCAGTGAGTCAGAACCAACTCAACAGCACATAATGACAACAACATGCCACCCTTAATCCTCTTACTGGTTTATCACGTCATGGTGGATCATCAAATAACTGCCACATTACATCATTGCATAGCTGTCAAACCACTGAGCATCATGACCCAGTCACGTGGACTCATACCTGCGGGGGGACACAATTCAATCCATGACAACTGCCCTCCAAGTCTACTCCCCCTTTCTCCTGCCTTTGAGGAATTCATTCTCTTCCATTCTCACCTACATGACTTGATGGGCTTGACCCCACCAATCAGGAGCTTAGTGTTCAGAGTGATGACCGGTTTCCCACAGCAGTTGGCTTGGTGCGGGGCATGTCACCACATCAGAGAGAAGGTGTCCATACAGATGCTGAGGTCTCTCCTGTAAATGACTGGGTCAGACTCTCTCTCCCCTTGGTTGTTGTGGTATGAGATTGAGCCATTTTGCCACCACAGAAGCAGAATGTGGAGTTGCCAAGGGACAACCTGGAGCCTTGAGACAAACTATGTTCCACAGAAAGGAAGGTGTAATCAAGGCCTCAGAGAGCATGAGTGCTCCTTGGAAACAAGCTCTGCCAGGAGCTAGTTTCACCTGAACTTTTCAGTTCCATATATTAACTTTTTCAGGAAGCAGTTACCCAAAATGTTGGAGGTTCAAGTCCACCCAGAGAAGCCTCAAAAGATAGGCCTGGCAATCTACACTGACAAACTGACCATTGAAAACTCCCGGGAGCACAGTTCTTCTCTGATACATATGAAGTCACCACCCGTAACTGGTGGTAGGTATGAAGTCAGAGTGAGTCATGTTTGCAGTCAACAGAGGGTTCTGACCATTATGCCAAGCTGAGCATCTGGTGAGTTGAGGGTGAACCATTTTATTTGTAATGCCCCGATTCTTAAACAGATTTTACTCTATTAGGCTGTTGAGCACATGTCTTCATTCACCAGGGCAGCATGAGCAATCTGAGGCTCCATCAGCATCAGCTAACAGTTTTAGTTGGTTAGAACCTGGTCATACGCTTAAAGCGGACTTAATTCTGCAAAATAAACCTTTGACAATTGCCTCAATACACAGAATTTTAGAAATAGACACTCATTTCAAAGACTTCAATCTTTGGTTTCAACTTTCAGTCTTTTTGGTGTTCACTGATGCTGAGATGTTCCCGTATCTGACATAGTCTGTTGTTGTCTTCACTAATAACCATTGAATCCACTCTGACTAATAGCAGCCTTATGTATTGTTGTT
>NW_006408704.1:3495195-3501209 GCF_000296735.1 Chrysochloris asiatica
CTACCAGAGCTCCTTATGTATAGCACAATGAAATTTCTTACTCATACTCAGCAGCGTGTTTGCGTCTACTGTATTTACTGTGCCAATGCATCGCACCAACTGAGGGTCTTCCTCACCCTTATTGGCCCTCTACTTCACCAAACATGGTGTCCTCCTCCAGTGGTTGATCCCTCCTGATGCTGTGTCCAAAGTAAGCGATTCAGACAATGCCCTGTTGTGATGTGTAGGGTTTTCATTGGCCAATTTTGGGAAGTACATCACCAGGCTTTTCCTCTTAGTTCATCTTAGTCTGGAATCTCTGCTGAAACTCATCCATTATGGCTGATGCTGCTCGTATTTGACATACCAGCACCATAGCAACACACAAGTCACCACAGTTTGACAAACTAACAGACACATGGTGGGGTAGTTCTATTAACCCAAGTCAATTTTTTGTTATCTTTATGCAAGAAGATTTATGATGTTGGTGTTGGAGAAGAGTGTTAAAAGTACCATGGACTTCCAGGAGAACAAACAAATCTGTGTTGGAAGAAGTACAGCCAGAATGCTCCTTAGAAGCCAGGACTATGATAGTTTGTCATACTTCAGACATGCTATCAGGAGGGACCAGTCCTGGAGAAGGAAATCATGCTTGGTAAAGTGGAAGGTTACAGAAAAAGAGGAGGATCCCCAACTAGATGGAGTGACACAGTGGCAACAACAATGAGCTCAAACACATCAACACAGCACAGGACCAAGCAGTGTTTCCTTCTGTTGTGCAGAGGGTCACTCTCAGTTGGAATTGACCTGATGGCACCCAACAACAACGACAGACCAGTACAGCCAACAGATCTCAAACTACTGTGGGTGTGAATGAAACTTCCTTTGTTTCCTATCTGAATGCTGCACATCTGTTTTTGATTGTACATTATGTTTGCATAGTTATGCTTGGAGTCATGCTAACTTCTCATGTTATGGAATTGATTTGCATTGAACACAACTATAAATAAAAAGAAATAAATGGGTGAAGAACAAAAAGGAAAAAAAAGTCAGTAGATCTTGACCAACTTGGATCATCTTGGATCAGCTTCCCTATGCCTACCCTAGAGGTTAGAGTTTCTCAGAATTCAGGGCTTCTCCTGGGAACTCCAATCTTGTAAAAAAACAAAAAGGACAAAGGTTTTCATGGTCATTCCTCTAGGCTTATGAATATAGGATTCAAATTTCCAGCTTTATAGTCAAAATAGTATGGACTTTGGAAAGAGTGCTATAGGTTCAAGTCTTTGTTCCATCATTAACTCATTGTATAGCCACAAGTAAGTAAGTCAATTCATCCCAGTCTGGACCTTTGCTCATCTATGAACACAAATGCAATAAAGCCTACTCCCTTAAGTGTTGTGGGTTAGCTGATAATATGTGTGGGAATGGACCAAGCAAGAGTCCCGGTATCTCTACACAACCCCCCTCAAAGCTCCCACAGAAGAAAAAGCTCTCATATTTGTCAGTGTCTGTTTCCCATTTTTCTCTTCCATATTGTTGTTAAATGTAATCAAATCTGTTTGGACACATAGCAACCCTGTGTAGGGTTTCTGAGTAGCAGCTGGTAGGTTTGAACTATCAACCTTGCAGTTAGCCATCCAGTGCTTATCCTACAGCATCACACCAGGATTCCTCTATCATGTTACTGCTACATATAAAAATGCAAAAATAGCTTTAATATGCAGCATATTCTAATTACTTTGAGACTCAAGTGCCTGAGATATGAGGACTGAATCTATTCTTTTTATCTGTGCTCCACTAACATGTTTTCCCCAAATTTATTGAGGTATAATTTAGATCTGTATCTATTATCATTTACAAGGAGCTCCCAGAAATTCAAGCTGGATTCAGAAGACGTTGTGGAATGAGGGATATTGCTGATGTCAGATGGATCTTGGCTAAAAGCAGAGAATACCAGAAAGATGTTATTTACATTTTATTGACTTTGCAAAGGCATTTGACTGTGTGAGTTGTAACAAAGTATGGAAACATTGCAGAGATGGGGAATTCCAGAACACTTAATTGTGCTCATGCAGAACCTGTACATAGACCAAGAGGCAGTCATTCCAACTAAGGAGAGGATTCTTCATAGTTTAACATCAGCCAAAGAATGTACCAGGGTTGTATCCTTTCACCATATTTATTCAATCAGTATGTGGAGCAAATAATCTGAGAAACTGGAGTATATGAAGAAGAACATGACATCAGGATTGGAGGAAGACTCATTAACAACCTGTGATTTGCAGATGACAACCTTGCTTGCTAAAAGCATAGAGGACTTGAAGCACTTACTGATGATGATTAAAGACTACAACCTTCAGTATGGATTACATGCCAATGTAAAGAAAACCGAAATCCTCACAGTTAAGTCTAAGAACATCAACACACAATGATCAATTAAATGCAAATATAATAAACCCACAATGAGCTGGAGACAAGAGACAATTTTAGTTCGCATGAAGAAATAAGAGATAATGACTCCAACAAATGACCAAGATTCAGAGCCAGAAAGCATTTCTGAGGAAGAAAAGATCATAGAACTAACTGAAAAAAAAATTCAAAAAAAAAAAAAAAATGCCATTTAGGAACCTACAAAGAATTGACAGAAAGATTGAGAAAAGTAAGGTGAACACAGAAAAAAATTTAGAAGAATTCAGGAAAACACTACAAGAACAAATAGACAAAATAGATGCAATTTTGAAACAATATAAAACCTGTGATTAGAAATCCAGAAGATTAATACTAAGAATTAAGAAATGGACAATATATTGAAAGGACAAAGGATAAGATTCAAAACCATGAAAGTTTGAATTAGTGAACTTGAAGAGAAAACTCTCAGAACCAGTATACTAGAAGAACAGTCAGAAAAAAAGAATGAAAAAGTCCAAAGGAAGTCTAAGAGTTATGTGGACACCAAGAAGAGACAATAAAAAGCATAGAGAAAATTATGGAAGAGTTGTTGGAAGAAAATTTCCCTAACATCATGAAAGATGAGAAGATAAGCATACAAGAAGCTGAACAAAACCCAAACAGGATAGATCCCAAAAGAAAATCACCAAGACATATCATAATCAAACTTTCTAAAACCAAGGACAAGGAAAGAATCCCAAGAGCAGTTCAGGAAATATGAAAAGTTCCCTACATAGGAGAACCAGTAAGACTAAGCTCTGATTTCTCAGCAGAAACCACACAGGCAAGAAGATGATAGGATGACATATACAAAACTCTTAAAGAAAAAACTTGCCAACCAAGAATCATACACCCAGCAAAGTTGTGCATTAAATACAATGGTGAAATTAGAACATTACCTGATAAACAGAAATTAAAGGAATTTGTAAGGATCAGACCAACTTTACAAAAAAATACTAAAAGGCGTTCTTTGGACTGAGAACCAGCAACAGCAGACAGCAACCTGAGATTAGCATATATAACAACAACACCCAGAACTCAATCCAGACACGGTGGTGGTGGTAGTGTACTGTGTTGTCAGTTGCAACTCATAGCAACCCTGTATAGAGTTTCTGAGACTATAAATCTTTACGGGAGCAGAAAGCCTCATCTTTCTGCTGTGAAACAGCTGGTAGTTTTGAACTGCTGACCTTGAGGTTAGCAGTCCAACTCATAACCACTATGCTACCAGAGCTCCTTCAATCCAGATCTAGAATATTTAAAGCAAAACAAACCTACAAGATGGGAAATAAGGAACCAGAGATATTAATTTATAATGACATCAAGTACAAAGCAAAAAAAGTTCTGTAGTATACATACAGAACTTTCAAATGGCTGGGAAGTAAAGTAGATTTCAAGATGAAAGAAATTTAGAGGCAAAAAATAATAAATTACAGGGCAACCTCAAAGAAAATTAATACACCCGCACATCAAAAAAAAAAAAAAGCTAGAAAGATTTAGTAAACATTAACACCACAGAAAAGATAACCCACAAACAAAATGTCCTTAGCCCCAAAAATTATGTGGAACAAAGAAACCAGAAGCACCATAATAAAACACACAGCCAAATGACAGCAGTCAATTCATCCCTGTTGATAATTACACTGACTGTAAATGGATTAAATGCACCAATCAAGAGACAAAGCAGAATGGATAAGAAAGCAAGGTCCTTCAATGAGCTGTCTACAAGAGACACATTAAAAAGACAGCGACAACATAAATGCCCATCAACAGAAGAATGGTTAAACAAACTTTGGTACATTCACATAATGGAATACTATGCAACGGTGAAAAATAAGGATGAATCTGCGAAGCACCCCACAACAAGGATGAACCTGGAGGAAATTATGCGGAGTGAAATTGTTGTTGTTGTTAAGTGCTGTGGAGTCGGTTCCAACTCATAGTCAATCACAAAAGAACAAATGAGACCAATTGTATGACACCAATGTTGTAAAAAGTTAAGAAAAGATTTTTTAAATAAAAGAAAAAACCAGCAACGGTTATGGGGGTAAGGGGAAGGAAAATATTCATGGGTTAGTGGATGGTCATGGTCAGGCAGAAGTTCATAGTTTTAGTATGAATTGTACATAGTTTTGGTATGAATTGGAAGTGTTTCAACAGTACTTTATAACAGAAACAACTTTTTAAGTGTACAGTTTAGTGACTTTTGACAAATTTAACTACCAATCAAGATATAAAGTATTTCCACCTCACCAGAAAGTTCCCTCATGCCTAATCCTCCCAATGCACTTCCTAGGTAACTGACCTAATTATTATCATCATAGATTAGATTGTTATATTTTTGTCTTTCATCTAAACAACAGCAAAACCAAAGCCCTCTGCCACTGAGTTGATTCCAGTTGATAGCAACTCTATAGGACAGATATAAAGGCATGAATCTTTACAGTAGCACGCAGCCTTATCTTTCTCCCAAAGAACCTTGCAATTAGCAGTCCCACACTTAACCCACTGAGCCACCAGGACTCCTTTTCATATATACCGAGTCCTCCCTCATCAACTATCCCATTATGTGACAGCTTGTACTTACGACCATAGTAACATATCTACTGAGAACACCAGAAAAATTTTCTGCATTCCTGCCACACATCTGGCAGTACAAACACCAAGGTATGAGGCTAGAGGGACACTGACTGATGGCTAAGGCTATGTGTCAACTCGTGGTTTGGCACTTATGAGATGATGTAATATGGCAATTACGTAATGGTATACTGTAATTCATTTTGTGATCTAATATGGTCAGCCTCTGCTTTCACATAATGCTGATTTTCATACAACAACCTGGTCTTTCTAACCTGAAGATTTCATTAAGTGAGGAGTGTGTGTAAATGAGATCATACAGTGTTTAGACTTTTGTATCCAGTTTCTTTTGCTCAGTATCATGTTTTTGAGATTCCTCCATGTTGTTTGTATGCGTAATTCATCCATTCCTTTTGCTGCTGTGTGTACAATAATATGTTTATCTCCTGGTGTGGCACTGTAAGATAAGCACGGGACTTCAAACCACAAAGTCAGCAATTCAAACCTACCAGCTGCCCCTTGGAAACACCACACAGGGTCGCTATGAGTCAGAACCTACTCAACGGCACTTAACACCAATTTACCTGTTGGTGAACGTTTTGACTTGTTTCCAGTTTTTGTCTATTATAAACAAAGCTGCTACGAACTTTGTGCACCAACTTTTTGTGACTTTTCATTTCTCTTGGGTAAATAAAATATCTAGCTATAGAATTGTTAGTTCTGAGGTAATTTTAGAATGTGTATAAGAAACTGCCAAATAGCATATTAGATTTCTGATTGTTTCATAACCTTGCCAACATTTGATACTGTCAGTCTTTCTAAAATTATATCCATTCCAGATGGTAGAAAGTAATATCTCATTGTAGCATCCTGCTAATTAAAAAAAAAAAGGTAAATGATTTATAGTATGAAAGTCTCCATTTTGTTTAAATGTATATTTCAATGGCATTAATTAGATTTGTAATGTTCACAACCATCACCACCATCAATTTCCAATAATTATCATTACC
>NW_006408704.1:3504559-3507092 GCF_000296735.1 Chrysochloris asiatica
CGCTATGAGTCGGAACCGACTCCACGGCACATAACAACAACAGCAACATAATACATGTGACAAGTGCTATCATCAGGGACACACATGATGCTAGTGAGGCGTTTGGAGGGAAATTAAAAGTTAGTTTAGTGAAGTGAAACCATTGAGCTTAAATGGTGCCTAAAAATGAGAATTTGGCTATGAACATCAGAATCCACTCGAGCTTATTTAAGTAGAAAATACATTTATAAAAGAATATCGGGGAGTTCACATCTCCACTAGGGAGTGGGGTTTGGAGCCTACAGGAACAGAAACAATACCCAAACTCCACAAAGGACTTTAGCAAAGACCCCACTACCAGCCCCCCAACCAGGGCAGCTACTGGAGCTGGTAGCAGTGACCGGGACATCCAACTCCATAGTTGCCACCCCTCAGAGCTGCCTATCTCTGCTGTCATTTTTGTCTAAAATGGATTTCCTGGGTGCTGCTTCCTACCTCGCTGTTCACTTCTGATCAGAATCGTGCATGGCTGTGACTGATGCGGGAGCTGAAGCTCCCAGAAGCACAGGAAGTTGGTCAGGTGATTTGTTTTCCTTAAAAGGAAGAAACTTTCCAATTATAGAAAACAGTTTTGTTTTTTTTAAAAAGTAGTGGGTATGGCCACACAAGCCCTTGTAGACAAATGTTCATAGCAGCTTTTTTTTTTGGTAATAGCCCCCAACAGAAATCAACCCAGATGTCTTCTTCAGGTGAATTGTTAAACAAAGTGGTGCAATTATGCCATCGGGTGATAGATAGATAGATAGATAGATAGATCTGTAGATGATATATCGATCAATCAATCGATCGATTGATCGATAGATAGAAAGAAGATAGATAGATAGATAGATAGATAGATAGATGATAGGAAGAGACAGGTAGATAGATGATAGAGACAGATAGATAGATGATTGATAAGTAGGTAAACATGATAGATGGATAGATTTAGATAGTTGCTGTCAAGTCAATTTCAACTCATGGTGACCTTACGTACCACGGAACCAAATGTTCCCGCCTCGCATCATCTTCATGACCAAGTTCAAGTCCTCTGCTGAGGCTGTTGTGCCTCCCTAAGCCTTGCTCAGCCAATGATCTCTCCCAGTGATGTGTCTAAAGCAAGTTTTGTGATCCATAAGGTTTCCATTGGCTAACAGTTGGAAGTAGATTGCCAGCTTCACTGAAACCTGTCCACCCTGGGTGACCCTGCTGGTGTTTGAAATACGGTGGCAAAGCTTCCAGCATCATAGCAATACACAAGCTGCCAGAGTACAACAAGCTGACAGACTGGTTGTTGTTAGGTGCCATTGAGTCTGTACCCACGCACAGTGACCCTATGCACAACAGAATGAAACACTGCCCAATCCTGGGCCAACCTCACAATTGTTGCCACAGTTGAGCCCATTGATGCTGCCACTTTGCCAATCCATCTCGCTGGGGGTCTTTCTCTTTTTCTCTAACCCTCCACCTTACCAAACATGACAGACTGGTGGTGGGTTTCAGCAATACTCAGCAGTAAAAGGTATGAACTACTGATAGTGTTGATACACACGACCTTGATGACTTTCAGGGAGTTATGTTGAGTGAAAAGAAAGCCAGTCTCAAAAGGTTACATACTATATGATTGCATTTATATAACATTTTGAAGTGACAAGATTTTAGAAGTGGATAACAGATTAGTGTTTACCAGGGCTGAAGGGTGGGGAGAGAGCAGTGGGACAGAAGTGGGCCTGGTTATAAAAAGACAACATGAGGGCTCCTTATGGTGAAAGACATGTTCTGTATCTTGGCTATGGTGGTGGAGATGCCAAACTACACACGTGAAAAAACTGTATACAACTGAACGCACACATGCAATGCATACCAAATGGGAAATCTCAATAATATAGTTGCTATTATTGTTGTTAGGTGCCATTGATAGGTGCTGTCAACTTGATACCAACTTATAGTGACCTTATACACAACAGGACAAAACACTGTCTGGAGCTACACCAATCTCTCTGACGTTGCTGCTGCCACTGTGCCAATCCAGCTCATTGGGAGGTGGGTCTTCCTCTTTTTTGCTGCCCCTGCACTTCACCAAACATTGTGTTTTCTCCAGGGACTGGTCCCTCCTGAACTATGTCCAAAGTAAGAGAAATGAAGGGTCACCTTGATGGTTTCTAAGGAGCTGTGGTAGTGTAATGGTTACGATTTGGGCTGCAAACCTCAAGGTCAGCAGTTCGAAACTACCAGCTGTTCCGTGGGAGAAAGATGAGGTTTTCTGCTCCCGTACAGATTTACAGCCTCTGAAGACCTGTACAGGGTCACTATGAGTCGGAACCGACTCCATGGCACATAACAACAACAACATGATGGTTTCTAAGGAGCACTCTGGCTGCACTTCTTCCGACACAGATTTGTTTGTTCTTTTGGCAGTCCATGGTACTTTTTTTTTTTTTTTAATGTTTATTGTGAATTATGTGATAGTTTACATGGGAGAACATTAGCTTTACATTCATCCTATCGTATATCGTTT
>NW_006408704.1:3507477-3510338 GCF_000296735.1 Chrysochloris asiatica
TTTAAAGAGGTCTTATGCAGCAGATTTACCTAATTGCACTACATCGTTTGATTTCTTGACTACTGCTTCCATGAATGCTGATGGTTGGTCTCAGAAAAATGAAGTTTTTGACAATTGCAATCTTTTCTCCATTTATCTTGATATTAATTGTTGGTCCAATTGTAAGGATTTTTGTTTTCTTTACATTGAAGGTGCAGCCCATACTGAAGACTGCAGTCTTCAATACGGTTGGACTATATCAATGTCAGTATCGTGGTTGGGATATTGTTTCTACATGTATATACAACATATATCTTTTATATAAGATTTTACCATTGGGGAAACTGATAAAGGGTACATGGATCTCTCTGTATTATTTCTTGCAATTGCATGTGAATGTACAGTTATTTCAAATTAAAAAATCAAGCAGAGGGCAGCCAGAAAATACTAGGATTTGGAACTAATTTAAGAACCATAAAGAACCATTGAGGGATCTAAATAGGAATGGCACATGTCTTCATTTAGAAGCTATTTTGTGTCCACTGGTAGGATAACATTATCCTGGTTTTAGTTATAACTGTGACATTTTCATTTAAAATAAAATTTTTAAAATCTGCCTTATTTTTAACCTCATGTGGTTTTCCAGAGCTTCCAGGAAGACAATTGTAGGCCCAAGAGATGAGCTCTGATTCCTCCTGCAGCAGAAACAGTAAGGGAGGATTCCTTCTTCATTCTTCAACAGGCATTTATTAATCATCTGCTATGGAATATGCTCGGTGCCAGGCACCGAAGACTCAGTCATACACCAGTCCTCCTTTGAGAGACCATCTTGTTGGACCCTTGAGAAAAGCAATGACTCCAATAAGTAAGGGGTCTATTTGAGTCTCATGGAGCCTAAAGTCTGGGGACAAAAATGCAGAGTTAGTACAGTGATCTCACAATGTCACCAGGGCCTCAGGCTCTACTGTCCTTAGCACATGTCGTCCATCCCTAAGCTTCCCATGTGGTCACAAGATGAACACTAGAAGGAGGATGGAGTTGGAAGAGCCACAGAGCACTTGTCAAATCAGCCAGCTCCTTGACCCTTAGGGAGCTCTATTGGAAGCTGGACCCATCATCCTATGACTCAGTGGCCATTCCTGTCCTCAGAGAGTTAAGAAAACAGGACTCTCTTATTAGGGCAAGAGGAAGCAAAAATGATATCCAATGGTAACTAGGTCTCAAACACAAAGACCTTGTCATCTAGATGGGGAGTGAGGGTGGGGGCGGAGTGGGAGGGCAGCGACCATGTCACTAGTTAATGATAATAGCATGGCAATAGCCATGTTGTTGTTGTTGTTAACTGCCGTCCAGTCGATTCCGACCCATAGCGACCCTGTGTAGGGTTTCCAAGGAGCAGCTGGTGAGCTTGAACTACCGACCTTGCAGTTCAAACAACTTTGCAGTCTGACGCATTAGCCTACAATGCCACAGCAGCAATAGCCATAGTAATACCAATATGACACAAAACCCACCAAGTTACAAATTCAGCCTTGGTGTCATTAGGAAGAGCCTAACAGAAGAAGAGAACTTTGGGCTGAATTTGGAAGAAACGGCCCTGGAGAGGGAACTGCACTGCCCAGATCACAACATGGTATAAAAGGATTTGTCACGTTTATGACAGAAAGTGAGGTCCAGTGTTATTGGAGCATAAGGTGTTTGCAGCTGGGACCAGAACTGGAAGACCCTTGAATTCCATGCCAAAAAAAAAAGGATTTCATAAAGAAGTAGTTCTTGAACTTCAGCGCCCTTCAGGATCATCTGGAAGATCTGTCAAAACACAGATTGCTGGAAAAACTGAACATAGTGACCCAGCAAGATTGGAAAGCAGGGACACAAGCAGATGTGTGTACACCATTCCATTGCAGAATTATTTACAACAGCCCAGAGGTGGAAACAGATGAATGGATAAACAAACTGTAGTACATGTGTAATAGAACATGCCATTGCATGCAGGCACCATAAAGAAAAATGCAATCCTGCTACATGGCTGATACATGGATGAACTTTGGAAACATTATGCTAATTCAGACACAGAAGGGCAAATATCGTATTACCTCATTTATATGAAATATCTAGAATAGGTCATTGTATAGAGAATAAAGCTTGTTGTTGTTGTTAAGTGCCATTGAGTTGGTTCCGATCCAACAGACCTTGTATAGGATTTCCAAGAAGCAGTTGGTGAGCTTGAGCTGCCATACTTGTGGTTCAAACCGACTTTGCAATCCAGCACATTAACCCACAGCACCACAGCCAGACTTATACAGAAAACACAGCTGACTAGTGATGAGTAGGAATAGGAGAGGGGCAGGAGGGAGAATCATTCCTTTGGCACTGTGTTTCTTTTAAGGATGATGAAATAATTTGGACATGAATTATTATCAGGTGAAGCTGTTGGTCAGGGGACCCTGTTTTGAGAAGCATTGCTGTAAGAAATAGGGAACGAACAGAAGCTTTCAAATAAGGGAATAATATAGTTATTGTTCCAAGAGGCTCCTGAGCAGAATGAACCTGAAGACACAGTGATTTCTGCAGCAGGTAAACCCTCAGCTATAGCAGCTCCCTGTGTACACAGCCCTGAGAAGTCAACATAGCTCTGCTTAGCACATATGGCTTGAAAGGCAAAGGACCATGTGAGAGGCTCTGTGCTACGTTTGGGCTTTGTGACCAACTAGCTTCATGGACTGGGGCAAATATGTTAACCAACCCAAATGTCAATGAAGACAGAAGTGGAAACAGTTAGTACCATTTACTGACCATACACAAGGAGCTCTGGTAGTGCAGTGGTTACGAATCAGGCTGCTAACCTCAAAGTCAGCAATTCGAAACTACTAGCTGTTCCA
>NW_006408704.1:3515328-3521245 GCF_000296735.1 Chrysochloris asiatica
ACACATGGGCTCGACATGACTTGGAACTGACTCAGTGATGACTGGTTTTGGTTTCAGTCATAAATGGTGAGTATTGTTCCGTTTCACAGGTAGGAAAATTAAGGCTCAGAGAGATTAAATTACATGTCAAGATCTAAGATCAGTAAGGAATGGAACTGGGATTTAAATCCAGGATTTTTCTTTAACTCCCAAATGTATGCTTCTAACTACTTTGTCATTACATCTGAAAATGGGCCTTCTAAATGTATTCTTAGAGATGTGTTCATTTTTTATAAGAATTGTTAGAAGTTTGTATTTTTGATAGTTATCCTTAGAAAATGCATATACGCAACTATCGGTTCATTGGCATGGCCCCCTGGTAGCTGATTCCAGGCCCTGCGTTTGCATTTGTGTTTCCAATGACATTGGTGCAGAGTCCTGGTGTGGGGCTGTGGGCTAATGCACCAGACTGCAAAGCCATTTGAACTGCAAGTATGGCAGTTCAAGCTCACTAGCTGCTTCTTGGAAACTCTATACAGGGTCGCTATGGGTTGGAGGCAACTCTCATGGCACTTAACAACAGCAACAACAACTTCAATGGCCCAGTCAAATGACTAAGGCACAATCAGTCACTGGCTTCATTGTGAATGAGGTATCCTTGCAAAGTCCAGGCAGATGACCTCAGGACAAACTGCATGAGTGAAGTTTTCCCAGGGGGTTGAATGGTGAGAAGAGGTGGAAGAATTAAGTCATCAAGTGGCATATGATGTCTGGTGTTAGTGACTGTGTGCCATCAAGTCGATTACTACTCATGGTGGCCCTGCCGAGGCTGTAAATTTTTACGCAAGCAGAAAGCCTTCTTTCTGCCATAGAGCTATTGGTGTATTCAAACTGCTGACCTTGAGATTAGAAGTCAAACACATAACCCACTATGCTGCCACAGTTCCTTGTGATACATGTTGTTGCTAAGTGCCATCAAGTCCGTTCCTACTCATAGCAACCCTGTATAGGGTTTCCGAGATGAAGCTGTTGGGTTTGAGCTGCCGACCTTATGGTTAGCAGTCCGGTGCTTATCTTACAGCACCACACCAGAAATCCTGTGACACAAAGATTGCTGTTGTTGTTGTTAAGTGCCATTGAGTCAACTCCAACCCATAGCAACCCTGTATAGGGTTTTCAAGGAGCAGCTGGTGAGATTGAACCGCCAACCTTGCCATTCAAACAGCTTTGCAAGTCTGGCGCATTAACCCACAGAAGTAGATACCTGCACACAAAGGTAGGGGTGAAAAAAAAGAAAGAAAAGAAAAAACTCATATGTGCCCTTTCTAGTGGGTTCCCTATTTCCATTACTAAGAGTTATTTGAGTCCTGGTGTAGCGTTGTAAGATAAACACTGGACTGCCAACCATAAGGTCAACCATTCAAACCCACCAGCAGTTCCTCAAAAATCCTATCAGGATCACTGTGAGTTGGAACCAACTGGATGGCACTCAACAACAAGAGCTATTGAGCTATTGTGCTTCACCAAAATAACATTGTATGTCCTATTAAGTTAATTGGTTAGTTTCAACACTGGTGATTTTGAGGTACTGCTTATATTCAACTTGCAAATATTTTTGTGTTTTATAGTTACTTAAAAGCTACAAACCTTTAAGGAGTTTATACTTTGTTTTATGTTTGTACATATTTGAGTTACATGAGAACAAAAATAATTCAAGCCAACTCTGGGAGTCCAGGAGAATTTTTGCTCTTTAATGGGGTCTGTGAATTTAAAATTAAGGTAGGGTCTGGGATGCAGACATCAAAGATGATTTTTGTTTAATATAAGCAAAAATGGAGTTTATTGGATTGGTATGGGCTAACTAAAGAACAGATGGCTAGGCTGGAGAAATAGACTGAGAAAGTGGTCAGGGGCCAGAGAGGGTGGGCCAAGGCTCTTCCCAGAACTGGGTACTCACCCCTGCGGTCCTGGCTCTGACATCCCAGCACCCTTGACCCAAATCTCTTTCTCCAGAGTTAAAACCCTGGGCAGGAACATCCAGTTGGCTGAGCCTAGATCATTTGCCAACCTCCTAACTCCCAGGAAGGAGAGGGTTCTATCTGGCTCCCTTTGGTTTTTGTTTGTTTGTTTGTTAAGTTTTTATTGTGAATTATGTGATAATCTACATGGGAGAACATCAGCTTTACATTCATCCTATTGTTTTTCGTTTCATTGCAAGATTACAATTCCCTCCATGCATCATCATTCAACAGCATTTGCTTCCATTCTCTCTGGTTTTTTTTGGATGTACACTGAAGCACTCAGGAATCTATAACCATTCAAACAACCAAAGGGTATACCCTGCACGCCACTCCCTGGCAGCCAGTGTATAGCCCCTCTCCTTCCTTGAGTCTAGAGTCCCCAGCCACTCCCATCTCTCCACATCATCATCTCTGCCTCCATCTGTGGTGTCTCTGCTTCTCTGGATAAGGGTCCCACACTCCACTCTCCTTCCTTGATGGTCCCAGGATCTTCCACTCCTGGACTGCAAGATCAACCACAATCAGTCCTGGTAGCAATTATTCACTGTTGAACCACAAGAGTCTTATCACCATTTCCTTTCACTAGCGCCATCTAGACAGATTGGAAACCACTCAGTGGAGGTTCTACCTTCCCCTGCACCCTCTGAAACTAAGCTCCCTCTTGAAAGCTTGTCCCTTTGGCTTTTGTTGCTGTTGTTATCTGCCAATGAGTATGCCACTGATTCATAACAACTCCTTGCACAATGGCATGCAATGGTGCTTGGCGCCCTAGGTGCCATCCCCACGATTGCTTACGGAGTGAGTTGTTGTGATTTACAAGGTTTCCAGTGGCTGCTTTTCAATAAATCACCAGGTCTTTTTTCCTAGTCCATCTTTGCCTTGAAGTCCCACTGTTGCACATCATAGCAACACATAAGCCCCCATTGCCAGGCAGGTGCACTAGCTAGGAATGGAACCCAAGTCTCCTGTGGAAGGGGAGAATTCTACCACTGGGCCACAAATACCCCCTTGGCTTCCATAGATCCAAATAATGGAGATTTTCCCCTCTTGCTGAAAGTGAAGAAGACTTCAAATACTTGCTGACGAAGATTGAAGATCAAAGACCACAGCCTTCAGTATGGATTGCACTTCAATGTAAAGAAAACAAAAACCCTCACAACTGGACCAATAAATAGCATCATGAAAAATGGAAGCAAAAATGAAGTCGTCAAAGACTTCATTTTGCTTGACTCCACCATCAACACTCATGGAAGCAACAGTCAAGAAATTAAACAACGTATTGCATTAGGGAAATCTGCTGCACAAGATCTCTTCAAAAGTATTCAAGAGCAAAGATGTCAGTTTGAGGACTAAGGTGTGCCTGACCTAATACATGGTATTTCCAATAGCCTCATATGCATGCGAAAGCTGGACAGTGAATAAGGAAGGCCTTCTAGGAATTGATACATTTGAGTTATGGTGTTGGAGAAGAATATTAAGAGTATCATGGTCTGCTAAAAGAAATAAAGCCAGAATGCTCCTTAGAAGCCAGGATAGCCAGACTTCATCTCTCATACTTCCGACATATTATTAGGGAGAAACAGTCCCCGGAGAAGGACATCATGCTTATTAAAATGGAGGGTCAGAGAAAAAGAGGACGCTCCTCAACGAGATGGATTGGTCCAATGGCACCGGCAATGTGCTCAAGTGTAGCAACGATTTTGAGCATGGTGCAGGACGAGCAGTGTTTCATTCTGTTGTGCATAGGGTCGCTATAAATCAGTATCAACTCGATGCACCTAATAACAGCAACAAGCAGGAGAGTCTAGATGCGTGGGGAGTGAAATCCCTCCACATGCCCCAGTGCTATTGTCAGAGATGTCAGGGTTACTAAGGTAACCTTGTGAAAAGCAGCCATATAGTGCAGCCCTCATGTTTGTGATTATTGCTGGAACTTTGAGAGGCCCCACTGTGATTCAGAGCAATGATAGAAGGCCCAGGCTCCACTCCGGTGTTTGTTTCATGATCTTCCTGAGGTGTGCACCACGCAACAGGGCATTTAATGGGTCTTCCTTAACAACAAGAAGAAAAACGTTTTTCATTTAAGCCTGGTTCTTAGGAAGTTTATAAAAGCAAGCTAATAAAGACCTCTGGCTCAGGTTTTAGAGCTGAAATTCAGAAAACAGTCTTTGTCAAAGCAGCACTTTTATGTCTGGATCCTACTTTTATGTGTGATTAACACAACTGGTTTGGCTCAGACAAGAGGGGCGGGAAGCGTCTGTCCAGGGCTCCTACAGCACTTGCTGAAATTGCTTCTCCCCGTGCTTTCCAGGTGGCTGCAATTAACTCTGAAGAAAACCGTCTGCAGGAGGGAGTATTGTGGGTTCTGAGTGCCACACTATGAATCTGTTACCCTTTCACATTGTGGTTTCAAATCCTCCACTTTGAAGGTGTTTCATTTTGGGAACTGCACAGGAAGTGCCTACTTGTGCATTGCTTTCTTTGCAAAGATTTCTCGGAAATAGGGTTCCTTTTTTCCTCCTCCTCCAGTTACATGAAGCTATTGAAGAAAAAACAACCTAACATTGTGCTTTGGCTACTGTAGATCTGCCTGCCCTCCCCCTCTGATCCACCTCCTACCACCTTCCCCCTGGCCAACTCGCTTCCGTCACCCTGGCGGGCTTCTTGCCACTTTAGGGACATGCCAGGTGCCCTGTCTCTGGGCCTTTGCATTTGCTCTGCCCTCCCCTGGGACATTCTTTCCCACAGATTAACATGGTTCACTTCCTCACCTTCTTTCATGTTTCTGCTCAAATGTTGCCTTCTTATAGAAACTCTCCTCCTTCTTCACCACTCATCTTTTAGTCTGTTGTCTGCTTGGGTGTTTCTGTAATGGTGGAATCTATGCCACCAGTATTTCAAATACGAGCAAGATCACCCAGGGTGGACAGGTTTCATAAGAACAAAGGTCTGGCAATCTACTTTCAAAAATCAGCCAGTAATTGTTTAATTGCTTACTTTAGACAGGCCATCAAGAAGACCCATTCACTGGAGTAGGACATCATGTTTGGTGAAGTAGAGGGCCAACAAGGGTGAGGGGGACCTTCAGTGAGCTAGACTTCAGTAATAGCTACAACAATGGACCTGAGCGGGCCAGTGATCACAAAGCTGATGCAGGACTGGACAGCGTTCTGCTCTGTTGCAGCTGGGGTCACCACGAGTTCAAGTTGACTTGAGAGCATCTGTCTTTGTCTGTCTGCTGTTCTACTGACTTCCCCTCCCTTACTCACCCTGCTCTATCGTCCTCCAGATCACTTACCACAACCTGCTACATTATAAATTTACTTCTTTATTTATTACCTGCTTCTCCTGTTGTAAGGAGCTCTGGTAGCGTAGTGGTTACGAATCGGGCTGCGAACCGCAAGGTCAACAGTTCGAAACTACCAGCTGTTCCGCGGGAGGAAGATGAGGCATTCTGCTCCCGTAAATATTTACAGCCTCGGAAACCCTGTACAAGGTTGCTATGAGTCAGAAACTGACTCCATGGCACTTTACAACAACAAGAATCTCCTGTTGTTGTTGGTAAGTGTTGTTGAGTTGAAAACTGCCCCATAGGGTTACCTTGGCTGTAGTTTTTATGGGAGCAGATCACCCACCAGGTTTTCCTCCTGTGGAACCACTGAGTAAGTTCAAATTGACAACCTTCTTGCTAGCCGCCAAGTACTTAACCACTCTACCACCCGGGCTTCTTCTGTCTCTCTGACTAGAATGTAATTTTTACAGCTGTTTTTTTTTTTTTTTTTTTTATGTTGTTTCATTGATTTTGTTTGCTTATTCTTCTCTTTGAACTCATATTTGTATTGTTAGGGTAGCTACACAATGAAGCTGTAGAATACAACTTTAAATCCTATTTTTACAGCAGTTTTTTTTTTTTTTTT
>NW_006408704.1:3521345-3521979 GCF_000296735.1 Chrysochloris asiatica
TTTTTTTTTTTTTTTTTTTCACTGATAATCACTAGTGTCTAGCAAATAAGAGGCATGCAATAAAGTACGTGGCGAATAAGTGTATGCATGCAATCCTTATAGCTTTTGGTAATGACCAGTAGAAATATAATCATTATAAAGAAAGTGACGTTACACTGATGTAAGGAATGCTTTGAGGGTCAAGGGCAATGAGCAGCCCATACCACTGTCTCAGGAAGTGCCAGGATCAGAAGGCACTGTACTGGGAAAAGGAAAAAAATGCAACACTTAAATCTTCATGCTTGACCCCACTTCTGAACTTCAGACACATAATGTCCAACCGCCTTTTCAAATTTTCCTGGTGGCTGTCTCATTGGAAGTTCACATTAAGTATGGCCATGTCAAACAAGAAAATCTTGCACTCTCTTAGGAGTAAGAACAAAGAATTTCACTTAGGAATAGCAACTCAATGTAGGCAGCACAAGGTGACAATCCACAGTACTCCACTCTGAAAAAGACTAGAGTTTTTATACACAGGTTTATCTAGACCTAGGGTGGGAAACAGAGATGTCAGCTTGAGGACTAAGGTGCGCCTGACCCAGGCCATTGTGTTTTCAATAGCCTCATATGGATGCGAAAGCTGGACAGTGAATAA
>NW_006408704.1:3539111-3542493 GCF_000296735.1 Chrysochloris asiatica
ATTGAAGTTGTCAAGGACTTCATTCTTCTTGGATTAACTATCAACAGTCATGGAAGCAACAGTCAAGAAATCAAACGACATAGCAGCATCAATGGATTCAAGCGTGGCAACAATAGTGAGGTTGGCCCTTGATCAGGCAGGGTTTTGCTCTACTATGCATAAGGTTGGTATGAGTTGGTACCGACTCGATGGCACCTAACTACAACAGTATTAATTTTTTGGTTTTCTATTTGCAGTTTTTATATGATTTCCAATTATTTTTTTATTTTGTCAATCTGCTCTTGTAGCATTTTCCTGAATTCTTCCGCAATTTTGTTGTCTGTATTTTCCTAGCTTTCATGTGCTGTTTCTCAGTCATCCCCTCAATCTGTTGATGGGCCCTACATATCATTCTTTTGAATTCTTTATCAGGTAGTTCCTATGCCATTTCTGGTTCTATGTTTTCTGACTGTCTATTCTGGTCACTTGTTTGGAACACTCTATCTTGTTTCTTAATGTAAGCTAACATTGTCTGTTGTCTCTAAGATATTATGGAGTTGTAGTATTTGTATTTAGTTGATGGTTGTGTGTTGGTGTGTTCTCACGCACTCATCACCTGTCTCCTTGTGGAAGTGGTAGAGACCGGAAGAGTGAACACATTCTGTGTTCTCTGCTTACATAGTGTAGTTCCAGGAAGGGTCATCAGATGTCAGTTGCCGATTGTTATTGATCAGGTGGTACAGGAGTGAGCAGTGATGCCTCCCAGTGTGTGGAGCCACAGGAGGTACAGATATGACTGGGTTGTATGGGCACAATTACTGTTTCCCAAAAACAAACAACAGCAATAAAAGCCTACAGAAGCTCAAGATGGCCACGTCGCTCCAGTCACCTGACAGACCACCTATTGGTCTCCTCTCTCACTGCTTCTGCTCAGCTTTTTATCCACTGAAGGTTAGGGTTGCAGGATCACCACCCATGGATCTGTTTCACTTGGTTTCCCATGTCTTTGTTGCAAAAAAAATCTGTTCAGCATGTCTGCCCACTCTGCCATCTTGCCTTGGAATTGAGTAAACAATTTTTGAGAACTCTTTGTTATATACTCCAGGAACATTCTTTGTACATACTCTCCCAGAACATTCGCTTCTCTGTTACTCCCTCTTTTTTTTTTTTTTGCCCAAGTTTTATGTTAACGCATTATTTAGAGCCTGTTCTGAACAGCTATATGTCTGAATTTTTGCTAGCACAGCCACCATCTACCTTTGCTCGTGCCAAAAGCCAACAAATTATCGTGGGGACTCTCTTTCCTTTCCCTTCCATGGTCAATCTGCCAAAGTCAGCCAACTCTATCATAACAGAGATACAGCCTCTCTGTAGTGTCGAGTTGTTGCTGGGAAGTGGCTGCTCACACGGGCCCACATTTCCTAGTCTCACTTCAGGCAGTCCATATTACTAGTTCTCATCAGTGGACTATAACAGAAGTGGTGTGTGCCACAACCAGTCCATGCATGACCAATTGGTTAAGAGCACCTGTGCTTTCTTCATGGTCTCCTTCTTCTTCTGGCCAGAGGCCAACAGAGACACAGGACGGAAGGCCCCTGGGCCTCTGAGTCTCCACCTGGAAGAAAGTTATTTGCTCGTCTGTAACATCTGTTTGTACCTTATTTGAAAACCCACCAAGATTTTGGAGTTACCTAAATTGTTATTACCTTAACTAGTACCTAATACACTTCCAAAATATATCTCAAATATACCCACTCCTCAACACTGTGCACTCCTAATCTGAACCACCATGCCCTCTCTCCTGAAAAATTATAAGTCTATTAACTCACCCCCTTGCTTCTACCCTCCCTCCCTCATAGTCTGATTTTTACACAACCAAAGGAAAGATCTTTTAGGGACTCATGTCATGTCACCCCATTCCTTGTTGTTGCTAAGTGCCGTCGAGTTGGTTCTGACCCATAGCCACCCTGTACAGGGTTTCCAAGGAGCAGGTGGTGAGCTTGAACTGCTGACCTTGTGGTTCAAACCGACTTTGAAGTCCAGCGCATTAACCCATAGAGCCTCATCAGGACTTCACCCCATTCCTTAAAAGCCCCTCAAATGACTTCCGTCTGCATGTAGAATAAACTCTGAACTCCCACCATGGCCCATAAGGAGCTCTAGTAGCATAGTGGTTACGAATCGGGCTGCAAACCGCAAGGTCAGCTGTTTGAAACTACCAGCGGTTCCACGGGAGGAAAATGAGGCTTTCTGCTCCTGTAAAGATTTACAGCCTCGGAAACCCTGTACAGGGTCGCTGTGAGTCGGAACCGACTCAACGGCACATAACAACAACAACAACCATGGCCCATAAAGCGTTAACTGCCTTCCCCAACTTTATCTCAAACTTCTCTTTTTCCAGCAACCCTGTCCTTCACTCAACCTTCAAACATGGTAAACTTCTTTCTGCCCCGCTGAGGTAGAGCCTTTGCACTAGCTATTTCTTTTGCCTAGATCATTGCATGATTTGCTCCTTCTCATCCTTCAGGTCTTAGTTCAAATATCACCACCGCAGGAGGCCCTCCCTCATCACACGCTCTTGAGTGATGACATTTTGGTGTCACAAACAGCCATACTTGATTTCCTTGCCATGTTTTATTTTCTTCATAGATCTTATTTTAAATGATGTCTTTTAAATTATCTTAGCTTTCAAATACATTTTCTGGCTCAGTGACTCTCTCCCCACTTACTCCCTCTAAACTTCCTCCATAAGAGCAGGACTTTGCCTGTCAAATTGACAGGTGTAGTTTCCATAGCTCTGACACTAAATGGCAAACAGATGGTGGTCGATAAACGTGGAAGGATAAAAGGAAGTGAGATGGAAGGATGGAAGAAAGGAAGGTAGAAAAATCTGCCCTCATTAAACCTAGGACCCGCCTAGCACAGCTCCAGGACCACTACAAAGTTCCTGCTGAGGGGAGCAGTAGGCAAGGGAGAGACAAATGTTGTGGAAGATGGGCTGGTCAGGACTCTGGTTTCTGTGGCAACCTCAAAGGTACTTCCCTGAAGTATCAACTTACTCTTCTTTAGAAAGTTTTCTCCTACTGTGGAAGAAAAAAATACTCTTGCCCTCCTTTCTACCCTCTGCGCAGAAACCTTATCTATTTTATACCTAAACCCACTTTTCCTGGAGAGAATTGTTTTGCTCTAAAGTGAGTCTTTAAAGCCAAAAAGTCCTGGAAAGATGTTGCTGCTGCCTTTTACAGTAATTCAGAAGAATTAGTGAATTTTAAAATATGTATAAGAAGCTGGTCTTTATCCATGGTGATATATCTATCTATATGCTGTTAAGTGTCAAATCAGTTCTGACCCATAGCAACTCTGTATCGGATTTCTGAGGAGCAGCTGGTGAGCTTGAACCGCC
>NW_006408704.1:3542753-3545490 GCF_000296735.1 Chrysochloris asiatica
TGATATATATATATCCAGCTCATAGTGATGCTGTATAGAGTTTCTGAAGAGCATCTAGTGGGTTTGAACTGCCTACCTTGATATATATAAATTCTTTCAAAAATCATTTTGTACATTGTAGAGTCCCAAATGTAAATATAGTCTGTTTATTGGACAATACAGACATGTATGGTGTGGAGGCACATTAGAATTTGAAATGGGACCCTATTAATTAATGATGTGGTTGCTCTAATCCATACAACTACCTTTATAAGTAGGTACTATCCGTATTATATATGCGAGGAGATGGATGCTTGAACTGGCTAAAGAATATGTCCAAGATCATGCAGCTAGGAAATGGTGGGACTGAGCTTTGAACCTAGGTCTCCCTGATGCCAAAGTCTCTGCAATTTTCATGTGCCAAGTGCTCCTTTGTCCTTTCACAAGCATGGCAATGATGTATGAAGCACAGTAAATCCCAACTCTACATTGTAACCCAGAGGGATTGGAAAACCAAGAGAAGACATTTAGAATGAAAATGTTTTTCTACAAGAGTAGATTCAACTGTTTATTTAGAGATTATCAAGAGGGTCTTTTTTGGGTGAACTAAGAGGTGTTGTTGAAAGATGATTGAATCAGTAGTTAGGGTACCTGGCTTGCTCCTGGTTGGGCCCTACTGAAGTAGCTGTCTAGTATGGTGAATGTTTTACTCTCTTTGTACCTCCATTTACTCTTCTGTAAAATGGGCACAATAATGTTCACCTCACAGCTTACTTGGCGTTACATGAACACAGTATACTTGGCACCCAGTAATGTTGATCTCCTTCTTTGGTTACTTTTGTAAGTACATTCACCTAAGAGCTGAATGCAAAAGAAATTGTAACCCAGAGAGACACAGCAACCACTGTTTGAAAAATTGCTTTCCCAAGTATTGTTGTCCTGTGGATCTCATACTCAGAAGAAAACACATGCCCATTTTGAGTGATTGTTATTAGGTGTCATTGAGATGGTTGTGACCCTCAGTGACCTTATGTACAACAGTACAAAACACTATCTGGTTCTGTGCCATCCTCACAGTGGGCTATGTTTGAGCTTATTATTGAAGTCATCATGCCAATCCATCTAGTAGAGGGTCTGCCTCTTTTTTGATTATCCTTTACTGGTAGCACAGTGGGTTATGGGTTGGGCTGTTGACCATAGGTCAGCTGTTCGAATCTACCAGGCACTCTGTGGGAGAAAGATGATTTCTCCCATAAAGATTTATAGCCTCTGATATATACAGGGTTGCTATGAGTTGGAACAAACTCCACAGAACACAATCACCTCCACTTTACCAAGCATGATGTTCTTTTTCAAGGATTGGTCCCTCCTAATAATATGTCTAAAGTACAGTATGCTTCTGAGGAGCATACTGGCTGTACTTCTTCCAAGACAGATTTGTTCATTCTTCCAGCATTCCACAGTATATTTCATATTCATCACCAAAGCCATAATTCAAATGCATCAATTCTTCGTAGGTCTTCCTTATTCATTGTCTGGTTTTTGCATGCATGTGATGTAATTGAAAAATATCAAGGCTTAGGTCAGGCGTACCTTAGTCCTGAAAGTAATGACTTTTTTTTTGAAACTTTAAAGAGGTATTTTACAGATTTGCCCAAATGTAATATGTCATTTGCTTTCTTGACTGCTGCTTCTATGGATACTGATTGTGGATCCAAGTAAAATTTTTCTCAAGATAATTTTAAAATAGTACATCAACAGGGAACTTCCAGAAATTCAAGCCAGATTTAAAACCAGGGATATCATTGCTGATGTCAGTTGGATCTTGTCTAAGAGCAGAGAATTCCAGAAAGATGTTTACTTGTGTTTTATCGACTATGCAAAGGCATTCAACTGTGTGGATCATAACAAACTATGGATAATATTGCGAAGAATGGGAATTCCTGAACACCTAATGGTGCTCATGTAGAACCTGGACATAGACCAAGAAATAATCATTCAAACAGAACAAGGAGATACTTTGTAGTTTAAAATCAGGAAATGTGAGCACCAGGGTTGTATCCTTTCACCATTCTTATTTAATCGGCACACTGAGCAAATAATCTGAAAAACTGAACTACATGAAAAGAATGTGGCATCAGGATTAGAGGAAGTCTTATTAATAATCTAACATGTAACAATCTTGCTTGATGAAATCCTAGAGGATTTGAAGAATTTACTGATGAAGATCTAAGAATGGATTACAACTCAACATAAAGAAAATGAAAATCCTCACAACTGAACCAATAAATAACATCAAGAAAAGTGAGGTAAAATTGAGGGTATCTAGGATTTCATTTCATTTGGGTCCACAGTCAATGGGAAATAGAAGTCAAGAAATCAAATTACTTGTTGCATTGGGCAAAACTGCTGCAAAAGACCTCATTTTGAATAAGTTTCCCAATTCAAACCATTTGCAGTCAAACAGGACCAAATTCTGATTGGTTTTGGATCTGGCTTCTGCAACATTCTATTCTATGGAAATGACCTTTATTTTCTCCTACCCTAACACAATGAATGTCTCTAGGAAAGATAGTAAGAATATATTGCCAAAATTGGAGAGGGCTTAAGAATACACCAACATTGTTGTTGTTGTTGTTAGGTCCATCAAGTTGGTACTGATTCATAGTGACCCTATGCACAACAGAACGAAACAGTGCTCGATCCTGGACCAACTTGACAATTGTTCCCATACTTGAGCCCACTGATGCTGCCACTT
>NW_006408704.1:3545852-3548742 GCF_000296735.1 Chrysochloris asiatica
AAAGGTCTTGTGCAGCAGATTTGCCTAATGCAATACATCGTTTGATTTCTTGACTGCTGCTTCCATGAGTGTTGATAGTTGATCCAAGAAGAATGAGTCCTTCACAACCTCAATCTTTTCTCCATTGGTAAGAATGTTGTTTATTTGGCCACGGTGAGGATTTTTGTTTTCTTTACATTGAGATGTAATACATACCAAAGGCTGTGGTCTTTGATCTTCATCAGTAAGTATTTTAAGTCCTCCAACATACATTCATCTAATTAATACAAATACAATAACCCCACAATGCCTAAAAAGCAGCAGAAAATTGCTGCTCACAGGTAGAAACAAGACAGAGTAGCTCAAGCAAACAACCAAGAGGAAGAGCTAGAAATTGCTTTTGAAAGAGAAGAGGCTTTGGAACTACCTGAAAAAGAATTCAGGAGAATGATACTGAGGTGCATCCAAATGTAAGGCTGAGGAAAATAAGGAAGAAGTCAGAAGATCTCTAGCAGAACAACAAAAATAGATATAGCATTGGAAACAATACAAAATATGCAAAAAGAGGTCCAAATGTTCAATACTAAAATATCAGAAATGGACAAACACTGACAGGGCAAAACAGCAGAATTGAAGTCATTGAAGCCAGAATTATTGAGCTTGAAGAAAAATCTCTTAACTCTGATAAAATAGAAGAACAAACAAAAAAGAATGAAAAAATCTGAAGAAAACCTACAATTCATGTGGGACAACATAAAAAGGAATAACTTACGGGTAATTGGAATTCCAGAATAGGGAGAGACAAAACCACAGAGAACAGAGGTGAAGAGCTACTGAAAGAAAATTTCCTTAGCATCTTGAAAGACAAGAAGATAAGCATTAAAGAAGGTGAACAAACTCCAAGCAGGATAGACCCAAAAGAAAATCACCAAGATATAGCATAATCAAACTCTCCAAAATCAAAGGCAAGACTCCTGAAAGCAGCTAGGGAAAAAAGAAATGTTGTCTACATGGGAAGCCAAAAAGATTAAGCTCTAATTTCTCAGCAGAAACCACGCAAGCTAGAAAACAATGAGGAGACATATACAAAACTCTGAAAGAAAAAAACTGCTAACCAAGAATCATATACCCAGCAAAGATATCTATATCAAATATAACGACAAAATTAGAACATTTAAGGATAAAAAGAAATTAAAGGATTTTGTAAAAGCCAAGCCAGTGCTTCAAAACATACTATAGGGAGTTTTTAGGAATGAGAACCAACAACAGCAGACAACAACCAGATATTGACATATGTGGCAAACCATTTGGAACTCAGTCCAGATATGGAAAAATCCAGAGGAGAACAAAACTACAGGACTGAAATGAAAGGAACTGGGATGTCTGTCTATGACTAGGACAACTACAAAGTGAAAGAAGGGAAAAGTATAGCAACAGAGATCCAGGTGGTGTGGAGGTCAGATAGATTTTAGGATAAAACAGACTATTTTAAAATAAGGAAGAAATGAATAAAGTGCAGGGTAATCTCAAAGACACTACATATCGCCACATCAAAGTAAAAAAAGGAAAATCCAAGAAGATTTTGGAAACATCAAAAGCATGAAGAAATTGACAAGAAAAGTACAAAAATGAACTCAGTACAGGAAACCATACAGAGCATAGAAACCAGCAGCACCACAAAAACAAACAGCATAATGACAGCAATTAATCCAAACCTATCAATAATTACACTAAATGACAATGTATTAAATGCACCAGTCAAGAGACAGACAGTAGCAGAATGGATAAGAAAACAGGATCCTTCAATATGGTGTCTGTAAAAGACACACCTTACACACAGACAAAGTAGATTAAAAATTAAAGAATGTTCACGATCACTAGCCATTAAAGAGATGCAAATCAAAACAACAATTAGATATCATCTCACACCGGCAATAACAGCAAAGATAAAAAAAAAAAAAAAAGTAGAGGACAATAAATGCTGGGGGGAGGGGTTTGGAGACACTGGGACGCTCCTGCATTATTGGTTGGATTGCAAAATGGTTCAACCTCTCTGGAAAGCAATATGGTGCTTCCTTAGAAGGTTGGAAATAGAAATACCTTATGATCCAGCAATTCCTCTACTTGGTATTTACCCATTAGAAATACATGCCATATACGAGTAGATACATGCACACCAATGTTCACAGCAGCACTATTTACAATAGCAAAAAGATAGAGAAAGCCTAAGTGCCCATCAACTGAAGAATGGATAAACAAATTGTGGTACATACACACAATGGAATATTATGCTACCTTGAAGAATAGCAAGGAAGCTGCAAGCCATCGCATAACATGGATGAACCTTGAGGACATTATGTTGAGTGGAATTAGTCACAAAAGGAGAAATACTGCATAGAACCGCTACTGTAAAAGACTAAGAAAAAGAACCCATATTAAAGGGGTGGTGGTGGGGGGAGATTCTTTGCTGGTTACCGGGACATGGTGGGTGGGGTGAGGGGAGGGAAGGGAAGGTGGAACTCAAGGTAGTGAATAGACACAGGATAGTTTGGGTGCTGGGGAGGGGTCAGTAAACAAGAAGGGGGAGGGAAATGGAAGAACAAAACAGAGGGGAATACAATTAAGCAAGTTTGCATGCGCTAAGTGGGACAGAGGTAAATAATGATGTATACACAACCTTGGAACAACAGGACTCTGGGAAACAGGGACTGAGACATGGTTGGAATGGGCAAGAGGGGGAAAATAACCTTAAGATGCTTGGCTGTCTTTTGAATCTTGGTTTACCTGGCATACCATTATACAGTAGACACTTGAGAGGGAGAAAAAGGAATAGCCAGAAATAACACCATAGAAAGCTTGTAAGTCTGTCTTTTGCCTATAACTGATTGGGATACCTAAAATGGGGCTACAT
>NW_006408704.1:3551139-3558201 GCF_000296735.1 Chrysochloris asiatica
ATTTTTAGAAAAACATGACCTACTTAAACTTACACAGATTGAAATAGAAAACTTGAACAGACATATAACAGAAGAAATTGACTAGGTTGTCAAAAAAAATTCCAACCAAAAAAGTTCAGACCCAGATGACTTTATCAGTGAATTTTAGCAAACATTCAGAGAAGGGCTAACACCAATTTTACTCAAATTATTTCAGAATATGGAAAAGGATGGAAAATTTTCCAATACATTTTATGAAGCAAGCATAATCCTCATACCAAAACCAGGGAATGACATCACTTAAAAAGGAAATTATAGAACAATATAATGAACATAGATGCAAAAATTCTCAACAAAATTAAAAAAAAAAAAACAAAAAACATCATGACCAAGCTGAATTCATACCAGAGATGATTTAATATTAGAAAAATAATCAATGTAATTCACCATATAATTTAAAAAGGAAAAGAACCACATGATCATATCAATTGATGCAAAAAAAGCACTTGACAAAATCCACATCCATTCCTGATAAAAACACTCAACAAAGTAGGAATTGAAAGGATATTCCTCAACATAATTAAGAGTATATATACAAAACCAACAGTCAACATCACTCTTAGTGGAGAGAAACTGAAAGCATTCCCTTTTTCAACAGAAACCAGACAAGGATATGTTTTAACACCATTCCTATTCAATACTTTGTTGGAAGTATTAGTCGGAGCTATATAGCAAGGAAGGGCAATTAAAGGCATACAAATTGGCAAAAAAGAAGTAAAACTCTCTCTGTTTGTAGATAATATAATCCGTTACATAGAAAATTCCAAAGACTCAGCCAAAAACATATTGAAACTCATTGGAAGGTTCAGCAAAGTGGCAGGATACCAGATCAATATACAAAAATCAGTTGAATTCCTCTATACTAATAAAGAGTTCTGAAAAGGAAATTAGGAAAACAATACTATTTATATAGCCACCAGAAGATGAAATATTTAGGAATAAATCTAACCAGAGAAACAAAATACATGGCATACATAGACTATCAAACATTGCAAAACACACACAAGCAATGGAGACAAAATAGATGACAGAGACATACTAAAAATTAGAAACATGTGCAGAAAAAGATTTCACAAAAAGAGTAAAGGGAGTGTTATGCCCAGAATTCGGAGTCCCCAAAGACCACCAAAGAGCCAACACCAATGCAAGTGCACAAGGGTTGTTTATTCAAGCTCGGGTTTGGACTCCACCTCATCCAACACAGCGGATTAGGGATAGAGCCCTGAACCCTTTGTGGGGTTTTTAATAGAGTTTTCAAACAAGCTTGGGTTTCTCAGCTTTACAATTTTTGGATTGGTTAACAATTGGCAAACTATGAGATGTTACAGTTTAATTGGTCAGGACTGGTGGTCTTTGTTCTTAGGGCAGGGCAAAGGAAAACATCTGGCATCTGGCATCTGGCCTTGAGCTGCCTGGCTATTTATACATATATCATTTTCTTGGAGCTAGAGGACGTGCTAAAGCTTATATACAAAATGGATTCTTCTCTTTGGTCCTATAGGAGCCCACAAAGTGGGAACAATTTTGTGCAATGACTTAGCAGACAAAGAAAATGATAAAATACTACTACAGGAAACCAAAAAATATTTACAAAAATGGAAAAATATATCATGTTCATGGATATGAAGACTTAACATAGTGAAAATGTCATTGCTACCCAAAGCAATCTACAGATATAAAGCAATACCAATGCAGATTCCCACAACGTTCTTTAAAAAGATTGTGTGTGTGTGGGGGGGGGAATTACAAACTTTATATGGAAGGGAAAGAGGCCTTGGATAAACAAAGCACTGCTTAAGAAGAAAAACAAAGTTGGAGGCCTCTCACTCATTGATTTCAAAATTTAATATACAGCCACCCTGGTCAAAACAGCCTGGTATTGATACAATGAAAGATACATACATAGATCAGTGGAACAGAATTGAGAACCCAGAAGTAAGTACATCCACATACTGTCAACTGATCTTTGACAAAGGACCAAAACATATTAAATGGGGAACAGATAGTTTCTTCAACAAGTGGTGCTGGTAAAACTGGAAATTGATTTGCAAAAGAATGAAACAAGATCCAGATCTCACATCATATACAAAAACTAACTCTGCATGGATTAAAGACCTAAACGTAAATCTCAGAACTATAAAAATCATCAGTGAAAACACAGGGATAAACTTAAGGGCTCTAATACATGACATACATAGACTAGCATTGCAAAAATCACACAAGCAATAGAAGACAAAATAGATTACTGGGACACTAATTAGAAACTTATGTTCATAAAAATTTTTTCACAAAAAGAGTAAAAAGGGAGCCCACAGAATGGGATGTTTTATTTTTTTTCAATGACATATCAGACAAGGGGCTAATCTGTAAAATTTATAGGAAACTACAACATCTCAAAAAAATATATATACAAATAACCCAATTAAAAAATGGGCACAGAACATGAACAGACACTTCACCAAAGAAGACATTCAGGCAGCCAACAAACATATGAAAAAATGTTCACGATCATTAGCCATTAGAGAGATGCAAATCGAAGCTGTTAGAGAGATGCAAAACAATGAGATGTCATCTCACACCAACATGAACAGTGAAGTTAAAAAAAAACAAACAAACAGAAAACAACAAATGCTGGAGAGCGTGTGGAGAGACTGGGACCCTCCTACACTGCTGGTGGGACTATAAAATGGTTCAACCACTCTGGAAAACGGTATGGCGCTTCCTCCGACAGTTAGAAATAGAAATGCCTTATGTTCTAGCAACTCCTCTACTTGGTATATATCCTCAAGAAATATGAGCCAGAACATGAGTAGATACATGCACACCAATGTTTGTTGCAGCAGTGTTCACAATAGCAAAAAGATGGAGACAGTCTAAATGCCCATTAATGGAAGAATGGATAAATAAACTTTGGTAAATACAAAGAGGAAGACTCCCAACAAGATGGATTGGCCAAGTGGCAGCATCGATGGACTCAAGTGTGGCAACAGTAGTGACGTTGGCCCAGGATCAGGCAGTGTTTCATTCTTCTGTGCATAAGTTCGCTATGGGTCGATACCGACTTGATGGCATCTAACAACAACAACAACACAACCTTGGAATAACAATGCTTTTTGATACAGGGCTCCAGACATAATAGGAATGGGTAAAGGAGTGGAAATAATGTCAAGGTGCTTAACTGTCTTGTGGATATTGGTTTCACCTGCCTACTGTTATGAAATAGACATCTAAATGTGATAGAAATTAATATTGGGAATTATGATTATAGAAAACTTGTAAGCAGGTCTTCATCCTATAACTGATTGGATTAGTTAAAAGAGATTTAGATTTTGCCCAGGGAAATAGGCTTCTTGTTTAGCCTTTCTGAGTAGGGGGCTTTAGGTGGAATCCTGAGCCCTACTCAGAACTGTAGGAGGTGGGAATTTCCACTTGAAAAGACATGCAAACCAACTTGGTAGAAAATAGTTTATGAAAGAAAGACCAGCAGGAAAAAAAAAGCAGATTGTTTGGCTGTAAGAATATCTAGCAAGCTGTTTGCCTTGGAGGCATCAAGGCAAGAAAAGTCAGCCCATCAGGGTAAACCCCTTCTAGGACAGAAACTCAAAGGGAACCCATGAGCAGTCTAGTGTGCTTGCTGGTGACCTTCCTGGTCTACTTGTGAGTGGAAGTAGGGGAAACACATCAATGAAGACATAGGCAGAGTTAGGCCATGTTCCATTGACACCTGTTGACCTTCAGATGAAAGACAGAAGAGGAAGGGCTGGCTGGTCTGAAGTTTAGAGAGATGTGTGAACTTCTGAGCTTATGGACACTGTCCTAGTCATGGGGGCTAGAGCTGAGGGTGAAGCAGCCAACTGGTCTGAAGTAGGGGGAGGTGCACCCAAACTGACCTAGCTTGTATGGCTAGCTGACCAGAACTTGACCAGATGAAAATAAAGAAATGTAATACAGGAAGCAAGTATAATTTGCTACAGTGTGATGAACTGGACCTTTGCTTATGGATGTAGTTGTTAAAAATTCCGACTGAAAGAGAAGGACTCTTCATATCATGGGTCAAGCTTGCCTCCTCAGTGCACTGGGTTGATAGGGGTGGGCAACTCAGAAATTGGCTGTCAAAAATGTGGGGCTATAAAGGCACAAGTAGCTGACTTACAAACTTTTTTGAGTTTGCTTAGTTTCAGAATGAAGGGGATAAGGTAGAATTCCCACTGCATAGTTTTCCTTTTTTCCAGATGGGTCTGGTGAAACAGGAATGGGGGAAGAGAGGGATAGGATTTTATGATTCAATTGTGAGTAACTGTTGTCAGGACTAATTGCAATTGTCATAACTGTAAATGTAGAAGATCTGTAACTAAAAGCGGGGAGCAGCAGTTAATCTTTCATTTCAAGAACAGAGGACCTAGGACCAGCAAGAGGGAAGAGCATGAGTGGAGCATGGGATCCTAACCACAAATGCGGTGACAGTAGAAACAGTGGCTTTTAAATTAATTCAAATGAATATGTATTTTAGGTTTTGTATATGTACATAAACATACACACACACACAAGAAGGGAATAGAGGTAAAAACTGATGCTACATGGAGGAGATTGTAATCATTGCAAATTAATGAAGTATGTTGAATGTAAAACTGATGATATGCCCTGTAAACCTTCACTCAATTCACAATAAAAACTTAAAAAAAAAGAAAAGATATGAATATATTGCCAAACTGAATTGTTCTTATAGTATTTGAAGGAAAATTCCTGTGTGAAGACAAATCCATCTTTGGATCAGAGTTAGATACCATTAGGAGACCTAAGTCTAGGCAATTGTAACCATAAATCTAGTCTTGCTTAAGAAGACTCACTCTGAACCATTTAGTAAAATAGGCAACATTCAAAGTGAAAAGCTCACCACGGAGTCCCTGGCAGCTTTGAAATGGTACCTTGGAAGGAATGAGGTGGTTCTTTGAAATCCCTAACCTTGGAATATTACCTTCAAGCTCAGCTCTACATCTGATTGTGCAAGAAACTCGAGGCTCTGGTTACTACCGCTCAAAATAGCCCAATTTCACTGGATTTCATTCATGGGGTCACACCATGACAACTGTTTTGTTGTTGTTGTTGTTTACTGTGTAGCTGGCACAGTTAGATGCTTTAATGCTTTAATATATATCTGCCTAGAAATTTTGGTAAAGTGGAGGGTCAGTGAAAAAGAGAAAGACCCCAAACAAGATGAGCTGACATAGTGACAGCAACAATGGATTTAAACACAACAACAATTGTAAGGATGGCACAGGGCTGACCAGTTTTTCTTTCTGTAATGCATAGAGTCGCTATGAACTGGAATTGAATCAATGGCACCTAACAGCAATGACAACAGCTACAGAAATTTTGGTATTGCTTTGCCGCTTGGTAGCTCTGTAATTTGCACATTATGATCTTGTAGCCGGCTCATTAAATCTGAGCTGCAGAAGACTTTGCAGCCTGATGTGGGTTGAATTCTGACTGCCCTGCATTAGAATGATTTCTCAATGGGGGTGGCGTTTGTTCAGTGGTATAGTCCCTAGTGCCTAGAAGAGTGTTTTGTACATGGTACTAAAACCAAACTCATTGTTGTTGAGTCGAAACTACTCCATAGAATGTTCTTGGCTACAATCTTTATGGAAGCAGGGTGTCAGGCTTTTCTTCCATGTTGCCCCTGGGTGGATTTGAACCACTAACCTTCAGGTGAGTAGACCAGTGTAAACCATTGGTACCTCCCAGGGACCTGCTCATAACTAGTAGGGCTGCAATCAGTATTGGTTGAGTTGAACTGGTTACTTAACCTTTTTAAAGTTGTTGCTTCTTCAACAACAAAAGTAGGAAATATAAAATATACAACATGAGATTTTTCAAAATTGAATGTTTTATTCTGAAATAATTGTAGATTCTCATGCAAGAAATGCTACAGAGAGATTCTATGTAACCTTTACCCAGCCTCCCTCACTGGTCACATCTTGCAAAATTACGATACAGTATATCACAGCAGAGTATTAAAATTATTACAACTTATTGATCTCTTAGGAATTACCTTCATAGCATTTTTATCTAAATTAAAAGCAATTACAGAAGCCAAATACTTAGCATAGTGCATGTGTGTTGTAAACACTAAATAATGACAGTGCATATCCTGCTAGGAGTCAATATAGTGTAGGTAAGTGCTTCTTAGAGTGTAATGTGAATATGAATTACCAGGGGAGCTTGTTAAAATGTATGTTCTGATCCAGTAAGTCTCAGTGGGGCCTGAAAGTCTGCATTTCTGAAAAACTCCCAGATGAGGCCTAATGCAGTGTAGTCTGTAGACAATACAGGATTTAGAGGCTACGATTGTGAACTCCAAAACCAGACCTCCCAGGCTTTGGTTCTTGTTGTGCCCCCTTATTATCTTTAAGACCCTGGACAAGTTATTTAATGTCCTCTTCTTCAGGGACTCCTGGTGTAGCATTGTAGGACAGACACTGGACTTACAAACTGAAAAGTTGGCAGTTCAAACCTGCCAGCTGCTCCTCAGAAACCCTGTACAGGGTAGCTATGAGTCAAAGTTGACTCAACGACACTTAAAAACACCAACAATTCTCCAGTGTCATCATTTGCATAAGGGGATACCTACTCTATGGTGCTATTAAGAGGATTAAATTAGATAACTGTAATGCACATAGAACAGTGCCTGGGGCTTAGTAAATGCTTATTAAATGTTGTTGTTGTTGTCAAGTGCCATCGAGTCGGAACCGACTCATATCGACCCCATGCACAGCAGAACGAAACAATGTCCGATTCTGGGCCAACCTCACTACCACTGCCACACTTGAGTCCATCAATGATGTCACCTGGCCGATCCATCTCATTGGGGGTCTTCCTCTATTTCTCCGACCCTCCACCTTACCCAGCATGACATCCTTCTCCAATGATTGTTTCCTCCGGACAATATGTCCAAAGTAGGAGAGACGAAGCTTAGCCATCCTGGCCTCCAAGGAGCACTCTGGCTGCACTTCCTCCAAAACA